>NC_137061.1:4600515-4745515 GCF_032717465.1 Coenobita brevimanus | reverse complement strand
GACGCCTCAATCCCGTTTGGGGTGGCCATAAACAAATCGTCTCCAAGTCGCCCTGTCCCCCGCCATTTCACTGCCCTGCTCCCAACTCACACCCCCTTCTCTCATATACCTCTCCACCCCATCCCTCCATCTCATCCTCGGCCTCCCCCTCCCTCTTCCCCCCTCCACCTCACTCACATACACTCTCTTCGTCAGTCTTTCACCCTCCATCCTCTCCACATGGCCAAACCACCTCAGTGTGTTGTAAATAATACTGAAAACATGTGATGGAGAAAATAATAGCTTAAAAAATAATAGTATATTATTATTATTATTATTATTATTATTATCATCATCATCATCCATCCATCCATCCATCATCCAATCCTACGTCGCCCCATGAGAAGCGTAGGAGCCGTGGGCTAGGCAAGTTGGTCCTGACATTTAAGATGAGAGTGACCAGCCTCACTCATCCTTGAGTGGCATTACATGAGCAATAACCCCCAACCACCTCTTGGATATAAACCTTCACCGGCTTAGTCCGATTGGAGCGCCATAATTGCTCACTAAACCACCAGGCACCAAAATTTGGTTTTATGGTTACCACCCAGCATAGTAAATGGTTTCCTGGTGTACAGGAAACCATTTGGCGTGTCACTCAGTGTAGAATCACCCACAGGCAGAAGGAAGAGGAAAGAATGAAAGAAAGAATGACAGAAGAGGCGTGTAAAGTCATCCGTGGGCAGAAGGACGAGGAAAGAATGAAGGAATGAAAGACAAGAGGATTGAAGGAAAGAAGGATGGAGGAGAGGAAAGGGCAAACACCAGAGAGCAGCACTACATCGAGACATCGAGTGAGTGGATGGTGAGCACCCCCACCTACCACACCCCACCATTATTACTACTACTACTACTACTACTACCACCACCACCACCACTACTACTACTACCACCACCACCACCACCACCACCACTACTACTGCTACTACTACTACTACTACTACTACTTCTACCACTGTTGCTACTACTACTACTACTACTTCTACCACTGTTACTACTACTACTTTTACTACTACTACTACTACTACTACTATCATCAAATAATGATACTGCAGATACATAGCAGCGAAAACCAAAATCTCTGACAGTAGTGTGTAAATGTATAGGAAAGTCTAGGGAAAGTTGGACATGTTTAAACTCTGAAAGTAATTAGAACACACAAGCCCAGTAAATGCCAGAATAATGAGAGTGAAGCTGAAAATCGTAGGCTAAAATAAATACTTAAATAAATAAAGGAACAGTTTGACGAATCTAAATATGTAAGAAAATTGTCATACTTTACTCCTCCTCTACAAAAAAAATTGGCCATAAAAACGGAAATGGATAACAGTCAGGCAGAAAAATCATATACAGAGAAAACCTGGAAAATTTGGATTGTTCTAACCCATCAGAATGACCAGGTAAAGTTCATTGGTGTTAAATATGTAAAAATGGCATTAAAGATGATTAGGAAATGTTCATTGGTTTTTGAAAATGTAAAAATGATATATAAAAATGACCAGGAAAAGTTCATTGATTCTAAAAAAAAAAGAATATGTAAAAAATATAGAAGAATGATCAGAGAAGTTAGTTGATTATAAGATTATATAGATGATCGCCTAGAACCAAAGACAAATAAACTTGGAAGCCAAAAGTTATAACTGTGAAGAAGAAAATCCCATGCCAAGACAATCAGGAAATAGACGAAGAATTTAGGTGTCATGAATAATCAGGAAAAAGCTGGATTATTCGAAAAATGTAAAAAGGTAAAAATATAAAAAATTGTAAAAATAATATAAAAAACTAAAAATGTCAGAAATGTAAAATGTAAAAAATTAAAAAATGTAAAAGCCAGAAATGTGAAAATGTAAGAATGTAAAAAATAAAATAGTTAAATGTAAAAAATGAAAATGTAAGAATGTAAAAAATGAATTAGTTAAATGTAAGAAATGTAAAAATTGTGAAAATGTAATAATGTAAAAAATGAAATAGTTAAATGTAAAAAATGTGAAAATGTAATAATGTAAAAAAATTAAATAGTTAAATGTAAAAAATGTGAAAAGGTAAGAATGTAAAAAATAAAATAGTTAAATGAAAAAAAATGTAAAAAATGTGAAAATGTAAAAAATATGAAAATGTAAGAATGTAAAAAAATGAAATAGTTAAATGTAAAAAATGTGAAAATGTAAGAATGTAAAAAATAAAATAGTTAAATGTAAAAAATGTAAAAAATGTAAAAAACCGTAAGAATGTTAATATGTAAAAATGTTAAAATGTAAAAAATAAAAATGTGAAACGTTAAAATGTATAAAAAAAAAATATAACTATAAAGAAAATCTGCGAGAACCGTGTTATTCTGATGCAAAGAACGAAAATCCGAAAAATAATAAAATAGAGCATAGCAGTGAGGTAGAAAATCAGGAAAATGTGTCTATAATGCAAAAAATAATGATATGATAAATTATGAGTGAATATTAAAGTGAAGAACAGTGCAGCCCAAAATCATAGGACAGGTCAATATGTAAGCAGCAGTTACAAAAATAAATTGCAAGGAACAAGTGATAAGCTGAGAATAAAGAACAGTTCGATGATAGTAAAAATAAATAAATAAATGAATAAAATAAAAATCATACGCTGAGATAATAAGGAACAGTCAGATGATTGCTTTAAAAAATATGAAAATTATAATGATGGGCTGAGAAAATAATTAAGTCAGATTGAAAAAAAAAAAAAAAAAAAAATGTGGACTGGGTAGGCTACGTGATGGCGCTCGTCATCCACTCACTCATGTAGTGCTGGTCTCGGGTTCCTGCCCTTTCCTCTCTTCCTTCCTTCTTTCCTTCCCTCCTCGTCTGTCTTCCCTTCATTCTTTCCTCTTCCTTCTATCTACGGGTGACTCTACACTGAGTGACAAGCCAAACAGTTTCCTGTACTTCAGGAAATCATTTACCACGCCGGGTGGTAACCATATAACCAGATTATGGCGCCTGGTGGTTTAATGGGTTATTACAGCACTCCAATCGGATTTAGCATGTGCAGGTTGATCTCCAAGAGGTGGTTGGGGTTTATATCTCACGTAATGTCACTCAGGGATGAGTGAGGCTGGTCACTCTCATCCTAAATGTCAGGACCAACTTGCCTAGCCCCGGGTTTCTACGCTCCTCATGGGGCAACACAGGATTAGATGATGAATGAATGAATGAAGAACCACAAGCAAAGAAAGGAGCAGTCCGATGATCCTGTAAAACATGTAAAGAAAATAATAATAGGCTGGAAAAAAATAAGGAACATTTCGAAAGTCCAAAAGTAATAATAATAATAATAATAATAATAATAATGATGATAACAGTAATAATAATAATAATAATAATAATAACAGTAATAATAATAATTCCCTTAAATCCTATTGGGGGAGAGACAAATGAGCTCTGATCCCACTAATGATGTGATCCTGTTCTAGCTAATCACCAGGCTTATTAGTGAACGCCAGAGTCAATCACCATTACCGTCTTCATTACCTTTACCCATTACCCTAATCAGCACACCTGAATAATAATAATCCCGGTAATTATCGCAGGTAAATAATTGTGTATGATATTCCTTTTTAGGTGAAGTAATTTTGCTGTGTAGAAATTCTCGATGTATGGAAGTTATTGCTGTATTATCACTACTTAGGGCTACCATAACTACCATCACTACCATAGCTGCCATCACAACCATACTTCCATAGCTACCATAACTACTATAGTACCATTGCGACCTGAGATACTGACTACTAATACCACTACCATGATTACTGGTGTTATTATCGTAACTACCATAACTGCTGCTACCATCACCAGTCCTACCATAACCACCATGACCACAACTACTCCTACCACAAGTGCCATCTCTACCATTAAAATAACCACTCCTACCATAACTGCTACCATTGCCAATACCACAACCACTCCTTTTATAACTACCATCATTATCATTACCATCGCCACTCCTACTATAACTACCATCACTACCATTACCATCGCCACTCCTACTATAACTACCATCACTACCATTACCATAACCACTTCTACCATAACTGTCGCCACTCCCATTACCATAACCTCACCAACCATAACTACCATCACTGCCATTACCATAACCACTTCTCCCATCACTACCATCACCATATCCACTCCTACCATAACTACCATACTATAATCCTTCCTCTCTAAATTGGCCTAGAGTTGCGTCTTTTACTTTTGTTAAGTGACAAAAAAAAAAAATACTATGGCTCTATATCATTTCCATAGCACTTCTTCGTGACTAGCACCGTTTTCTAGTGTTAATCTATTGCTACAGCTCAGGGTTCAGAATGAGAAGGGACAATTTTAAGCCAAGTTAGAGTAAAAGGAGTATAGCAAAGTTTTAATAGCTATAATTTGGCGTCTCTCACTTCAGTACCTCGAACTATCATCATCATCATCATCATCATTCAAACTATCATCATCATCATCGTCATTCAAACTATCATCATCATCATCACCCCACCTTTTTCTTCATTTACTGTTACTACTATTGTTGATACTACTTAACTACGCATTTTACTGTAGGAACGCTCTAATTTTTGTCCATTAGAGAGAGAGAGAGAGAGAGAGAGTTATCCGTGTGCTAACTTTCTGTATGTGGTGTGTTAGACGTGAGGGGAGTACAGAGAGAGAGAGAGAGAGAGTCAAAGTCAACACATATTGGTGGAAGGAAATAAGAAAAAAAATAATGTGAGAATGGTGGAGAGAGAAGGGTGAAGTGAGAGGGAGAGAGAAAAAAAGAGAGTGAGAGAGGATGAGAGTTGGCAGGGAGAGAGGGTAAAAGATTAGAGGAAAGAGGTGCGAAAGAGGGGAGGTGAAAGGTGGTGGAGGGAGAGGAGGGAGGGAAGGGGAGAGAGGATGGGTGTGGTGGAGGTAAGGAGAAAGAATGGAGAGCAGGAGGGAGGGAGAGGAGGGAGGTGCATGGAAGAAGTAGGAGAGAGGGAGGAAAGAAAGGAAGAGGAGGCGCGAGAGAGGAGTGATGAAGGGACAGCGGAAGAAGAGAGAGGGAAGAAGAAGGAGGGAAGGGGAGAGAAAAAAAGAGAGAAGGAGGTAGGAAAAAGGAGGGAAAGGGCAAGAGGAGAGGTATTGCGAAGGTGAGGGAGGAAGGGAAGTGCATTAATTGTTTATCTGCCCGGTATTATTATTATTATTATTATTATTATTTATTATTATTATTATCTTCAGTCTAGCGAAATGGGATGGTATATTTTTCGGCAACTCGCATTGTACTGTTGCGCGACGTTCAATGTGTGTGTGTGTGTGTGTGTGTGTGTGTGTGTGTGTGTGTGTGTGAGAGAGAGAGAGAGAGAGAGAGAGAGAGAGCTTTACCTCTACCAAGGCTATTTGATTGATTTAAATGACCACTTCCCAGGTGATTCGTAAGGTTATTGGTAACTCCTTCCATTATATACAATTTTCCAACCATGATTTTTAAAGGGTCAGCCTCCTCACCAAATAAAAAGATTTCAGAAACAGTGAAAGGAGGGGAGATACAGCTTTAATACCACAGTACATGTTGGTCAATGGACTCTCATCCTTAATGTGATATTTGGGAAGCGTGACCCCCTCAGTAATTCTTGGATGGGGTGAGGGGGTGAGCCCGTATACCAAAAATAAAAATAATAATAAAAAGCAAGGGAAAATGAGCACATGGATTTCAATAAAACTTCTCAGGTCAGTTCGTCTGGTTCTTTGGTAATGCCTTCCACCATATTAAGTGAAACGAAAGGGGTTTGTGATATTCGTCAGGGTAGAAAGAAATGCGTTAAAAAGACTTATTCCTCGCAGGGTGCTGTAGATATGGCTGTACTAGGATTCCACTATGCAAATATGAGCACCTGCATTACGATGACGTGTTAATTCATTCTTGCAACCTCCAGACGAGAATATTCTGATCGGGAGATATTTTTTTGAAACCTAATTCCGGGTTACAGGTAGCATCAGGTAACTCTACGTTACCGGAAGTCCCGCCCAGGTGTAAAATTGTGCGATGTCGGCGAGAATAACACAAATAACACTGAACATAACGTCATCGGAGTGAAGGGATTTTTAGTATTCCTTTGTATTTACTGTATGTTTTTTATATTTGAGTTTCAGGTCATTGTTTATAGTCAAGGGTGCTGGTGGTGGTGTAGTGGTGGCATATCCAGCTCGCTACAGGAAGACGTTAAATTCTCGTGCCGGTCAGACTCATGGACGAAATTGGTCTTCCTCGTGTACCTTTTCACTCGGTAGTACAAATGGGGCCCTGGATATAAGTTTGATAGTTCGGTGTTGTTTTGTAGAAGATTCGACCTTACCAAAAATTAAATGCCTCTTAATCTTTGTGCAGTCGATTGGCATTATTTGTCATTATTATTATTATTATTATTATTATTATTATTATTATTATTACTACTACTATTACTACTACTACTATTACTGCTACTACTACTACTGCTACTACTACTACTACCACTACTACCACTACTGCTACCGGTACTACTTTTATTATTATTATTATTATTTATTTTTATTTTTATTTTTATTATTATTATTGCCTTCCAGTCGCAATATTATCCTGTATATCTTTATTTTTTATTTTATTATTATTATTTTTTTTTGACGCTTCCCAAATTACACCCTAACTAAATAGCAGTCCATCATATCAGGCCCACAAGCCAAGATCTCAAAATGGGGAGAGTGATGGCCGAAATTAACTTTTTCCCATGCTGGTGAAGTACGAGTGGGGGGAGAGGTGTGTGTAGAGAGTGATGCAAGTCGAGGTAACGGAATGGCAGCTGTGTTTGTCAATCCGTGTATATCATCGGTATAAGCTGACAGGTGCGGATATAACACCAGATTTGCGAGTATATGGGAGGACATACTACCAGCTCCCATTTTTAGCGTTTAGTCCGGTGATGTGATTTGAAGTGTGCTCAGGCAGCCGTCAGAAGAATATGTCAGATTTAAGAACGCCCTCAGAGTAGTTAAGTTAATGAATGTTGTAATTAACCCTGTCCTCTGTTCAAAAACTCCTAAGGTTAAGTCGTGAGGGGGTTTGCGCTACTTCTGCTATTATTACTACTACTACTACGACTGCTACTACTACTACTACTACGACTGCTACTACTACTACGACTACTACTACGATTACTACTACTACTACGACTACTACTACTACTACGACTACTACTACTACTACGACTACTACTACTACTACTACTACTACTACTACTACGACTACTACTACGACTACTAATAATAATAATCATCATCCATCCATCCATCATCCAATCCTACATTGCCCCATGAGGAGCGTAGGAACCCGGGGCTGGGCAAGTTGGTCCTGACATTTAAGATGAGAGTGAAATAATAATAATTAATAATAATAATAATAATAATAGTGAGGTCACCGGATCGAATAGGTTAAATGTTCACCATGATCTCGAACACAGATCACAAGACGACCTCGCCACCACCGGACCACCGTGGCTCCCAGCGAATTAAGCCTACATGAAATTTTAAATACTGGAATTAGATCTCCCGTAAGTCGTGATTTTTTTTTTTTTTTAAATGGGAAACCTATTTCATTTCTTTTCGTGGCTTTTTGGAGGAGAGAGATCGCATTGGCAGTGATATTGGTGGCTCCTCCCTCAGCCCTCCTGAGTTTATTCTGGCCATGTATGAGAGTTATTATTATTATTATTTTTTTTATTAATAGAAGGGCACTAACACTTTCCTGCTTCTGTGTTGGTGGTATGCTTGTAGTAGTGGTAGTAGTAGTAGTAGTAGTAGTGTCAGCAGCAGCAGCAATATTACTAGTCTCCACCCATTACATAGATGGAGACTATTTTTTTCGCTTTTATTATTATTATTCCGGCCTTAGAGTCTCGCGACGATTCCAGGAGAACCTGAGTGTGCAAGGAATCTGAAGGGCCCAGGTTATGTGTCCTGGCATGGACCATTGCTGATAGAAATAACAAATTCTTTATGTGCAGTGGAAGGGCATGTCAGGAAGTGTTATATCAGTATTATGCTGTGAACGAGATTAGTTGCTCGTGTCTACTGGAGATTTCAGTGGGACCTGAACAAGGAATCTGAATTGCCCAGGTTATGTGTCTGGTATGGGTCATTGCTGATAGAAAAATATTTCAAATCTCGTCAATGGGGCCAAGGTCATTGTAAGAAACAGTAGGTGGAGACTAGTGACTGTCCGCAAGACAGAGTCCTAGTAGTAGTAGTTGTTGTAGTTGCAGTAGTAGTAGTAGTAGTAGTAGCAGCAGCAGCAGTAGCAGTTGCAGAAGCAACAGTAGTAGTAGTAGTAGTAGTAGCGGTGGTAGTAGTAGTAGTAGTAGTAGCGGTAGTAGTAGTAGTGTCAACAGCAGCAGTAGCGGAAGCAACAGTAGTATAAACTACATGAAATAGTGTCAGCAGCAACAGTAGTAGTTGTAATAGTAGAAGTAGTTGTTGTTGTTGTAGCAGCCTCAGGTTCATCTAAAGCATGAACCCGGTGAACTGCAGGCTTAAATTGGTCATCTACAGTTCACCATCCTCCATATGAGACAGGGAAGTAAGTGAGGCACGTTGGCATAACCCGGCAGATGAGTGACCTGCTTATAACAGTGCCACCACATGAAGGCTTCCTGTATAGCACCTCTGTAATTAATCACTTGAGAAAATTGCTTGGGATTAGCAGAGAGAGAATACAGTAGCAAGACTTTCCCCGACAGTGAGAGGGGTAAAAATGACAGTACAGTTAGGCTCTCTCAAATTAATATAAATGCCTGGTTTACCGTGGATTTTAATTACTCAGAAGTTATTCTGGCCATGAGAGGGTTAAGTAGCGAAGAGAGAGAGAGAGAGAGAGAGAGAGAGAGAGAGAGAGAGAGAGAGGAGGGGGTTATGGTTTGACAGGTTCCAAGGAGTTACCATTAGGTGTGTGTGTGTGTGTGTGTGTGTGTGTGTGTGTGTGTGTTTACATCACAGCTACATCTTGCCCTCCTCTCTCTCTCTCTCTCTAATACGTCTAAATCACATATACTCTTAAACGACGTAAAATTACCTCCTCTCCATTTTGAATCCTGAGATATAACAAGTGATTTACGCTAGGATATCACACTAGTCACGAGGAAGTGCTATGGAAAGGATGTAGGGACGTCGAATTTTGTTCTGCCACTGAAATATGGAAAATACGCTGCAAAAGGACGAAAATCTGGCTAAAATGAGCAGCGTTTCTTTTCCTAACTTCTGATTATCTATCTATTGCCAGACGCCTCAATCCCGTTTGGGGTGGCCACAAACAAATAGCCTCCAAGTCGCCCTGTCCCCCGCCATTTCACTGCCCTGCTCCCAACTCACACCCCCCTCTCTCATATACCTCTCCACCCCATCCCTCCATCTCATTCTCGTCCTCCCCCTCCCTCTTCCCCCCTCCACCTCACTCACATACACTCTCTTCGTCAGTCTTTCACCCTCCATCCTCTCCACATGGCCAAACCACCTCAGTGTGTTCCTCATAACGCTTCCTATCACATCCACATCAACACCACAACGCTTCTTTATATTCTCATTCGTCAGCCTGTCTCTCCATGTGACTCCACAGGCTCCTCTTAAATAACTCATTTCCACTGCTGTCACTCTTGACTTGTGTCCTTCTAACAACGTCCAAGCTTCACTTCCGTACGTTAGAGTTGGTATCACAGTACTGTCATGTAGTAACTTTTTCACTTCCATGCTCACTTCCCTGTTTCTTATCATTGCTTTCAAAGAACCAGCAACCCCTCCAAACCTCCATCCTTACTCATCACACTACCCAAGTACTTAAACATACTCACATTTTCCAATTCCTCACCATCCAACCTCGCAGTACATTCACTGACTTCACCTCTCTCAATGACCATCACTTTACTCTTCCCTACATTCACCTTTAGATTCCGTTTCTTACACACACTCCCAAACTCATCCACCAAGCCTTGCAGCTCCCCTTCGTCTTCACTCAACAACACAGTATCATCTGCAAACAACAGTACAGGGAGTTTCCAAACACTATCCTCTCTCACCAGGGCCACTCCAACATCCACTACCCTACCTTGTACCTCTTTTATTACCCCATCCATGTACAGATTGAACAACCATGGAGACATGACACATCCCTGTTTCAACCCAACCTTCAAAGAGAAAAAATCACTTAGTTCACCATCCACATGCACTGCAGCCTTCGCACCATCGTACATACTCTTCACAGCATTCAGCAACTTCCCATCTACTCCATATATTCTTAACACTTTCCACAATCCTTGTCTATCCACCCTGTCATATGCTTTCTCCAAATCCATGAAAGCCGCATACAACTTCTTTCCCTTCTCTAGAAACTTTTCCACTAAAGATCTAAGAATGAATATCTGATCTACACAACCTCTTCCCTGTTCTTCTCCAACTAATTTCTCTGTTCTTTCTCTAACTCTGTCAATAAGTATCCTACCATACACTTTTCCTCTTATACTAAGAAGACAGATGCCCCTATGATTACCACACACTTCTTTTTCCTCCTTTCCTTTGTACAAGGGAATAATTATACCTGACTTCCAATCCTCCGGGACTCTTACCTTCCTCCCAGGCCAATCTGCACATCTTCCACATCCATTCTACTACTATCTCTCCCCCATGCTTCAGCATTTCACCACACACTCCATCAATTCCTGGGGCTTTCCCCGATTTAACTTCTTCATTGCTTCCACAACTTCTATCCTACTGATTTCTTCCTGTCTTCTCCCCTCCCTCCTTCTCCTAGCCATTCCCCAGCCACTTATACTCGGATTACTTCCATCCTCTATGTTCAACAATTCCTTAAAGTATTCTCTCCATCTGCTCACTTTTTCTCCCTTCTCCACTAGTAATCTACCATTTTTATCTTTCACTTCCCTGCTAACTTCACTTCCACCCTGTCTTACACTTTTCACCTCTTTCCAGAACATTTTCTTACAGTCCCTCTACTTTACACTCAAATTCCTTCCAAATTCCTCATCCACTCTCTTCTTACTCTCTCTTACTAATCTTTTCACCTCTCTCTTTCTTTCTACATATAACTCTCTCTTCCGCCTCTCAGCTTCTTCCACGCCCCTATTTCTCATCCATTCATTGTATGCTCTCTTCTTTTGTGCCACAGCCTGTTTCACCTCTTCAGTCCACCACGCTGTTCCTTGCACCCCCCTCCGTCTTCTCTTCCTTCCACACACCACATCACATGTTGCACATATTTCTTCTGTAAATATCCTACACACACCTTCCACGTCTCCCATCTGCTCCAATTCATATTTGCCCAATCGTTCCTCCACTTCTCTCTTATACTCTGCCTTTTTCTCATCCTCTTGTAACCTTTCCACTCTCCTTGCAACTACTCCTTCCTCTCGTCTTTCCCTTCTTCTATTCCTCCATCTTACTTGAATTCTAATTCTGGCCACCACCAAGTAGTGGTCAGAAAGTCCACTCCCCCAACCTCTATAAACTCTTGCATCCATTACACATCTTCGCATCCTTTCATCCACACACATATAATCAATCATTGCCTTCCTTTCATTCAGTTCACCACCCACCCTTGTCATCACTCGCCATGTATACCTGTGGATCATTTTATGCCTGAAGAGGTTATCGGCTATCACCAACCCCCTCCCAGCACAAATGCCCACTAACGCACTCCCATTCTCATCTATCTCAGCAGGCACACCCCACTCACCAACTATTCCATCCACCTTCACATTCCCAACTTTACCATTCATATCACCAATCAAAAACACTCTCATTCCTTCCAAACTTTTCCATGCACACTTCTACATTTGTCCAGAACTCTTCTCTCACTCTTCTAGCACGATCTTGCATTGGCGCATACACACACACACAATCGCCCACATTTGTATTCCAACTTTCAACTTTACCCACACAATCCTTGACCCAACTGATCCATACTGTCTTATGCTCCTCTTCCATCTTTAATCACAACTATACATACTCCTTCCTTTGCCCTCTCATTCTCACCTACTCCTGCACATATACCCCATCCATACTCCCATTCTCTCACACTTTCTCCTCTCCATTTTGTTTCAGTTATTCCACACACATCCACTTTCGCACCCTAAAGCACCTGGACAATCTCTCTTCTCTTTCACCTCATCATTCGCTCCCCTTACATTCCACGTTCCGATAACCATGTCCTTTGTCCGGTCCTTGGTCGTCATCGTTTGGTCAGTCCCTAACTTCGTTATAGTTAATTTTTCACCGACGTAACTAAGTCGATGTTATATGAAATTCTCTTCGCCTTAGTTTTGATTTAGGAATGAGTCTCCTTGGTTACTATTAGAATTGACCCTTTCATTTGACTGCACCTGGCCAATAGTTAAAGAGAAAGGGGTTAATGATAGTCGTCAGGCTCGAGAAAATGTGCTATATATGATTTTCAGTCCCTTGCTGTATGAAATGGTGTGTAAGGCTGGGCACTTTTCCGTCTGTGATAAGTGGGTTTGGGTTTGTAGTGTCTTTGTGCTTCTCTATACGCCCTAAGTTACAACACACATATTACATTATTAGTATTTTATATCGCTCGTTATCTGTATATTTCGTAAACATTGCCCATTTGTATATTCTGTTGTTATTTACCTGTATGTTTGATTGTTGTATTGTACCTGTGTATCACCTGGTAACGCATGCAGAAGTATTTAAATCTATATATGCCTTTGTGCTGTGTGTGTGTGTGTGTGTGTGTGTGTGTGTGTGTGTGTGTGTGTGTGTGTGTGTGTGTGAGAGAGAGAGAGAGAGAGAGAGAGAGAGAGAGAGAGCACAAGGGTGTGAGAGGGGAGGGGAGACAGGTGGGGGTAAGGGGGAGGCAGTGAGTCAGTCCCAAGAGGGTAGGAGACCAAATGGTGATCTGAGCGACCATCAAATGAAGGCACAGGACCCTCTGATAGATTCATCCCTGGGGGCGGTGTGGGGAGTGGGGAGGGAAGGAAGAGGAATGGGGAAGGAAGGAAGAAAGGAAGGAGGGAGGAAGGAAGGAAGGAAGGTAGGTAGGAGGGAGGGAGGGTGAGGTTGTGGGGAAGGGCTTGGAAGAAGGGGGAATGGGGGCGAGGGAAGGAAGAGAAATGATGGAATAGGGAGAAAGAGTAGGAAATAGATGGTGTGAGGGGAGATGAAGGGAGGAGGGGGAAAGGAAGAGAAGGGAGAGAATTGGGAGAGAGAATAGGAAGGAGGAGAAGCGAAGAGCAGAAGAGGGTAAGGGAAGATAGTGGAGAGGAGAGAAGTGATGCTGGGGAGGGAAGGAGAAGTTGACAGTAATTGAAGGGTTGTGTGGGGATTGGGGAGGATGCGGATGGGGAGATGGAGATAGGGGAGGGGAGTTTGGCGGGGGAGAGTGACTCAGAAGGTGCAGAAATTGGGAGGGGAGAAGGAATTGGGGAGTAGGTAGGGGAGATGGGGGAATGGGCTGGGAAGGGAGTGAAAAAGTTGATGAGAGGAGGGGAGTTTGGGGAGAGTAGGAAGTCAACAGAAGGATGATAGAGAGTGAAGGAGTATAATCAGAGGGGAGAAAGGTCAGGTTGGGGAGGGGAAGGAGAGAGAGGGGGGATGTCAAATGGGAGGTGGAAGTTGGGAATTGGGGAGAGACTAAGGAGATGGGGAAATGAAGTTGATGATGATGGTATAGGAAGGGAAAGTTGATGTCAGATAGGTTGAGTCCATGGGAAGCGATGAGTGGGGAGGATAGAAAGGAGTTAGGGAGTGGGGAGAGTAGGAGAGGGGAGGGGAGGAATGGTTGAAGGGAGGAGAGGGAAGGGATAGTGGAGGAAGGGGATGATTGTGAGGAAGATGGGGAGGAAAGGACTGCCGAGGGTAGAGGAGTGAAGGTAAAGGGGAGAAGAGAGAAGAAGTGATGTTGGGGAGGGGAGAGGGACGGGTGGGGGAGTAGAAAGAAATGGTGAAGAGATGTAGAGGAAGAGGAAAAGCATGTTGGGGAGGAGGGGAGGGGAGGATTAATCAGTACGTCAGTGGGTGAAGGAATGGAATAAATAAGAGAAGAGAGAGAGGAATTACGGAGGGGAGGAAACAGAATGGGAGGGGAGAGGAGGGGAAGTAGAGGAGAGGAAGTTAGCAGAGAAGGGGAGGATAGGAAAGGGTGGAAGATAGAGGGAGGGGTAGCTGGGAAGGAGAGAGTGGAATTTAGGATGTGGATGAATGAATTTGTTGAGGGGAGGGGAAAGGGAAATTGACATGAAGTAAAAGGCACTGGGTTGCTTGATAGATTCATCCCGTGGGGCGACCTGGGGAGTGGGGAGGGGGAGAGGGGAAGCTGGGGAGGAGGGGAGAGAGGAAAGGAAGTTGGAGAGGGAGAGTAGGAGCTGAGGAAATGGGGAGAGGGTGGAGATTTAGGGAGGAGAGGAGAAGGAAAAGGAAGTTTGAGAGGGAAAATAGGAGTTGAGGAAATGGGGAGGGGCTGGAGATTTAGGGAGGAAAGAAGAAGGAAAAGGAAGTTGGGGACGGGGAGTATGAGAAAAGGGAAGCTGGAGATAGAGAAGGAATGGGAGTTTGGGTGGAAGTGAAGTTAGGAGAAGGAAGGGAAGTTTGACACGAGGAAACATGAGATGTCTAAGGAATGGGGAGGATGGAGAGGTGAACTAGGGAAGAAAAAGGTATTGGGAAAATATGCAGCAATGGGGAGGGAAAGGGATGGGGGTAGGGGAGAGGAGGCAGAAGTTGGTGAGGGGAGGAAAGGGGAGGGGAGAGGAAGAAGAAGTTGGTGAGAGGAAGGAAAGGCGGAAGGAGAGGAGGGGAAAAAACTGAGGAAGGGAAACTGATTTAAAAAAAAATGGAGGGATGGAATTGATGAGTCGAGGGGAAGATGGAAGTTGACTGCAATTAATGGCTGGGTCACTTGGATGGGTTTCTTCCCTTGGGCTGGGTGGGGAGTGGGGAGGTGGGGGAGTGGGGAGAGAAAACTGGGGATGAGAGGGAAGCTAAGAAAGGGAGGAGTGGAGGCTTGGGGTGGGGTTGGGAAAAGAGGGAAGGCAAATGGAAAAGAGTAAAGGAATTATGTTGGGGAGGGAAGAGGGAGTTGGGGAGGGGAGGGAAAGAGAAGTTTGAGGGGGGGGGAAGGAAAGGGACGTTTGGGAAGGAATGGAAGGTGGGAGGAAATGGTTGGTGGGGAGGGGAAGGGAAGGGAAGTTGGGGAGGAACTGGAAGGTGGGGAACTAGGGAGGAAGAAAGAAATTTGGGAGGAGAAAGAAGGGGAGGATGGAGAGGAAATGAAAGGTGGGGAGGGGAATGAAGAGGGAAACTGGGAAGGGAGGAGAGGGAAGGAGGGAGAAGGGGACGATAGTGGGGAGAAAAGGGAAGAGGACGCGAGGGGTAGAAGGTGGAGAAATAAAACTGGGGAGGGAGGAGGAAGGGAAGTTAACACACGTAACCCCCTGATAGATTCCTCCCCTTGGGCTGCCTGGGGAGACGGGGAGGCCTGAGGAACGGAAGGGAGTTTGGGGAGTGGAGAGAGCTGGGGAAGGACGAAAGTTTAGGTTAGGTTAAGGTGACAGAAATATAGTTTTTGGTTGGTGTGTTTTGGTGACAGTGAGGAGCGGCTCTGTTTGGGAGTGTTCTTATTCATCTCACCACTTTGGGCTTAATTCTCCAGTTCTTGCATTCTGTTGTTCATCGTTTGTGTGTGTGTGTTCTTACCTAATTGTATCTTTACAGGAATGAGTCAAGCTCGTACTGTACTGTATATTAAACCATTTTTATCGTACATGTCCTTAAACTTATGAATAGTTTTGGCACACACTATTTCGTTCGGTAGTGCATTCCACTGATCAATTGCCCTATTTGGGAACCTGAATTTCCTTACGTCTTTATCGCCTCTTTTTAGTTTTTTTTTTTGCAGTATCCTCTTGCTGGTGTGTGTGTGTGTGTGTGTGTGTGAGAGAGGGAGAGAGAGAGATCAGTGGATAAGAAATGATATAAGGTATTGAAGTCCATGAAGGTACGGATGGGGAGACGGAGGGGAGGGGGATGTGTGAGGTCAGGTGAAATGGTTTGTGGGTAAAACTGACTGTCGGGGTAGGGGGAGAGTGAGGTGGGGCTGTGTGGTGGCAGGAATGGATGCAGCCTTGGGAGAACGATAGAATGTGTGTGTGCAGTGAGGCAAAGCGAGATGGACAGGTATGGAAGGGCAAAAGGAGAAGCATGGAAGGAGGGCGTAAGAGGGACGTTCCTAGAGTATTTGGCACCCGGGCGGCCATATTCACTGGCTCCCCCTACCCCCAGAGACGAGTAATATGGCCTTCAGTACAAATGAAATTTCACCCTAATAGTTTTACGGTAGTTTCAGAGTTCAGGTTTAGTGAAAGTTTAGCAATATAGAATCATTTACTTTCGGTTTAGTTTCTGAAATACTGAAAACCTTGAAACAGTGAAATGAAAAAGCTACCATTCAGCCAAATGGCACCCCCCTATGGCTGTCACCCGGGGCGGACCCCCCCCCCCCGCGCTGTCCTTAGTACACCACTGGATCGTAAGGAGGAAGAAGAACATAGGAAAAACTGGAAGGAAAGTCAATGGAAAGAAAAAAGGAAGCGGATCAAGGAGAGAGGAAGAAGTCTTGGAAGAAAGATGGAGGCGGGAGGACGTGAAAGGGACATGGAGGGAATGGAAGTGATAGAGGGTGTGTGTGTGTGTGTGTGTGTGTGTGTGTGAGAGAGAGAGAGAGAGACAAGGGAGAAGTAAGATGGAAATGAGGAAGAGGACATAAGGACACTGCATGAGAGAAAGAGTGGATGTAGACTGGCAGGAGGAAAGAGGTTGTGTACATGGCGGGACAGGACAGTGAGGAAAGGACTTCGAGAGACTGCATGAGAGGGGAAGGGTTTTAGTGGCTGTATAACCAGCTTGTCTTTATCTGACGGAACTGGGTCACTTTCACAACAACACTAAGTCGTGCTCGCGTGAAACTGCATGAGCCTTAATTATGGGGTAGGAACGATTCTCCTTTGTCACTAGTCAAATTTATCATCCGATCTGACTACACATGCCCTCAGCTAATCGGAAAAGGGGTCACGATCTGTGTCAGGTGGACGCAAGCCGACTATAGTGTGTGGGTGTACGCGATGGAGGGCGAAAAAAGTTGTGTATGTGAGGAAGATAGAGGTGAAGGAATGAGGAAGACCTTGCCTGTGAGAGACTGTGTGTGTGTGTAATTCACTGGGTCGGTCAGGATCACTTGATGGTCGTGATCGTCAGCTTTTATCCTCCCGGAAGGGAACTGAGAGCTCATACAGTCCGATCTAAGGGCAAGGCTGTGACCTTCACACACGCACACACCCGTCCCCTTGCTCAAGGGGGACAGTAACCACCCACTTCGTCAGTGAAACTTTTCTCAACCTGAGCAAGGCTCGAACTCCCGTCTACCAGATGGCATGCGAGAACGTTACCACTGAGCCAGCGAGCGGTGTGTGTGTGTGTGTGTGTGTGTGTGTGTGTGTGTGTGTGTGTGTGTGTGTGTGTGTGTGTGTGTGTGAATTAGTTGAGAGTTGCTGCAAGAGTGTGAGACGGGATAAGACGTATGTGTGGAGAGGGAGAGGAGGAGGAGGCATGGGAAGTGCCGTGGAGGACAGGAAGTGGTGAGAGAGAAGGGTGTGATGGTGAGTGAGTTTTTGGGAGCGGAAGCGGAGCAAAGAGGAGAGGGTATGGTATGGTGAAACAAGAGAAGAATTTCGTGCGTGGAGGAACGATAGAGGAAGATGTGAGGGAATTTAGTAAAGAAAACTGAGAAGGGGAGAGAGAGAGAGAGAGAGAGATTCATTTTAAAACATGAGAAGAAGGAATGGAATAGAAGGATAATTTTGTACGTGGAGAGAGAGGTGAAAGAAAGTAGCCAAAATTAGAGATAGAACGTTGACGAAGATATATGAGAGAGAGAGAGAGAAGAGGGAATCGAATATGTGATGAAGAAAGACGGGAGAAATTTTATATACCAGTGAAAGAGAGGTTTGTAAAGAGGATGGAAAATGATGAGAGAGAGAGAGAGTGGAGGGGTTGGAGAGGTAAAAGTGAGATCTGTGTGGAGAGAGAAGGGAGGAGTGGGAGAAATACAGCAGAGAGAGAAAAAAAGAGAAGGTGAAGAGGAGGAGAAATGTAGGTGAAGAAGAGGAATATAATTGAAGGGAAGAGAGGCTTGTGATGAAGACAGTGAGGGAAAATGAGAGAATTATAAGGGCAAAAGGAAAGGAAGAGAGGAGGAGGAGGAGGAGGCAAGATTGAGAGGAAGAAGGAAGAGGAGCAATAATGTAAGCGATGAACGGAATGGAGAATAAGATTTTAGAATAAGAAGAAGGAATTTGGATTAAGAATTTTAGCATTAGAATCTTATTGAAAAAAAAAAGATGGTAAAGGAAGACGGAGAGAATAGAAAGAATAAATAATAATAAGTAATAAAATAAGATGAGAATAAGATAGTATGAAGATGAAGGAGAGGATTATGTGGAAGAAAATGAAGGAATGTAAGGGAGAAGGATGAAAGGAATCCAAGTGAAAGAGAGGAAGGAAAGAGGATGAGATTGAAGGAGAGAAGAGTCGTAAAAGAGAAGGTGCGTAGGAGAGAGAGAGAGAGAGAGAGGAGGAGGAAAGTGAGGGAGGAAGAGATGTGTCACGTGGATGGAGAGAGAAAGAGAGAGAGAGAGAGAGAATTTGAAAGGAAGAATGTTGGAAGAGAGAAGGAAGGAAGGAAATCCCAGAGGAAAGGAGGAAGGAGGAGAGGCTGGAAAATGTGTGTCACGTTGAGAGAGAGCGACTTTCGAAGCACTGGAAGGAAGGAAGGGAAAAGAAGAAAGGAAGGGAAAAGAAGGAAGGAAGGAAGAGAAAAGAAGGAAGGAAGGAAGGAAGGGAAAAGAAGAAAGGAAGGAAGGGAAAAGAAGGGAGGAAGGAAGAGAAAAGAAGGAAGGAAGGAAGGAAGGGAAAAGAAGAAAGGAAGGAAGGGAAAAGAAGGGAGGAAGGAAGAGAAAAGAAGGAAGGAAGGAAGGGAAAAGAAGAAAGGAAGGAAGGGAAAAGAAGGAAGGAAGGAAGGGAAAAGAAGAAAGGAAGGAAGGGAAAAGAAGGAAGGAAGGAAGAGAAAAGAAGGAAGGAAGGAAGGAAGGGAAAAGAAGAAAGGAAGGAAGGGAAAAGAAAGGAGGAAGGAGGAGAAAAAAAGGAAGGAAGGAAGGGAAAAGAAGGAAGGGAGGAAGGGAAAAGAAGGAAGGAAGGAGGAGAAAAAAAGGAAGGAAGGAAGGGAAAAGAAGGAAGGGAGGAACGGAAAAGAAGGAAGATGCTGAAGGAAGGAAGGGAAAAAGAAGAAATATGTAGAAGGAGGGAAGGAAGAGAAAAGAAGAAAGATGTTGAAGGAAGGAAGGGAGAAAAAGGAAGATGTGGAAGGAGAGAAAGAAGGGAAAAGAAGGAAGATGTTCAAGGAAGGAAGTGTAAAGAACTGTGTAGAAGGAGGGAAGGAAGGGGAAAAAAATAGGAAGATGTTCAAGGAAGGAAAAAAGAGCTATGGAGGAGAGAAGGAAGAAGGGTGTAAGAGGAAGAAGAGTCATGGAGGAAAGAGAAAGACGAAGAGGCTGGAAGAAATGCATCAGATGGAGAGAGAGGGAATGAGAAAATGGGAGGAATTGAAAGAGAGAAGCATGAAGGAACGAAGGCAGGAAGAGAGATGCTGGAGGAGAGGAGCAAGGAGGAGGAGTAGGATGAAGAGATGTATCAAGCGGGGAGGAAAGGAGGAGAGTCTTGAAGGAAGGAGGAGGAACCTTGGAGGAAAGAGAGGAGGAAGAAAGGGTGAAAGGGAAGAAGGATGTTCGAGGGGTGGTAAAGAGGGGCTTGTGAGGGGAGAGGAATGAGGAAGAGTTTGGGAGGGAAGGATGGGGAGAAGCTGGAGAGAAGTATCAAGTGAAGAGGGAGGGAAGGGGATAGGAGGATTTAAAAGGAAGAACCCTGGAGGAGAGAAGGAAGAGGAGTCCTGGAGGAAAGGAGGAAGAAGGAGGAGGTGGGTGAGATGTATCAAGTGGAGAGAGCGACACTGAGGCGGCGGGGGTCTGGGAGTGGCCAATGGTGCAAGAAATTGAGAACGGAAGAGCGCCGGGATAATAACTTTCCTTTGTGGCCCGGAAATAAAGCCATAGCCAGCTCAACTTCAATTTTCCTGGCTGTTTGGACCCGCCCGTCTGGAAAAATGGTCGGAATTTAAATGCAAAATCTCATCGCATGAAGATCGGCCGTACTCCCGCCAAGTGAGAGCCAATTTTCTTCTCCAGGGAACACCAATGGCGGGAAACGTGAAAAAGGCGGGAAAATCGAACTGATGGAGGGTAAAAAGAAGTAGAGAGAGATGGCGGGGGGACACAAAAAAGTCACCCCCGCGAAGGAAAGACGGGAGGCTGGATGGATTACTTATGAAAAACGTACAGGGTTGGTTGAGTTGATTGCATTCACGCGATTACTTGATGAGTCTGACGCTTGGATTGACTGGTGGGGGGGGGGGAAGGGGTAGACAGAGGGAAAAGGGGTGGTGGTGGTGAGAAGGCAAGAGAGGGCTCGGAAGGAGACAGTGAGGTGAGGAGGAGAGGAAGACAGATGAGGAGAATGGGAGTAGAGAAGACAGTGAGGCTTGAAGAGGGAAGACAAGAGAGGTATTGGACATAGGGATGAGAGAGAGAGAGAGAGAGAGAGAGAGAGAGAGAGAGAGGGAGGGAGGGATGGGAGTGGAAGAACTAGATAGTGTAGTGGGCAGAAGACAAGAGGGTGTGAGAAGGTAGGGGATGGGAGGGAAAGAGGAGAGGTAGAAGTGGAGAGAGAGAGAATTCAGTGGGGTGAGGATGGAGGAATGGGGAGATGGTGAGGTAAAGATAGGGGAGAAACAGGAGGAGGGGAGAGAAGGGAGAATGGGCGAGAGGGTGGATGAGGAGAGGTAGAGTTCGGTGGAAAATTGGATGGGGATGAGGTATGAGGGGGAGAGAGGGAGGGGCACGTGTGGATGATTGGGGAGAGAGAGGAAGAGGGTGGTGAGGGGGAGGACAGAATGATGGGGGGAGAGGGAAGAAAGCTGGTTGGGCGTGAGGGAGGAGATAGTGGAGTGAAGAGAAGAAACAGAAAGGGAGTGGGGAGGGAAGCTAGAAGGGGTGGGGGAGGGGGGAGAGACAGTGAGGTAGGGGGAGATGGAGACTCAGGGTGGGGGTGGGTAAGTAGGAGACATATGGGTGGGGGGAGGTTGTGGTTGGGGGTGTGGGGAGGGGGAGAAAATGGGGTGAGGGAGTGGAGAAGAGGGGAGGGAAGAGACAAGGCAGAGGGGGAGGGAATGGAAGTAAGGGGGGGTGTAGTGAAGTAGGGGAGACAAATGAGGGGAGGGAGAAGACAAAAGGTGGAGGGGGGGAGAGGGGACAATGGGAGAGGGGGAGGAGGGGAGATGAGGGGACAAGGGTGATAAAAATAATATAATGATCCTCCCCTTAGACCCTAACTCCCCTCACACACACACACACACACACACACACACACACACACACACACACACACACACACACACACACACACACACACACACACACACACAGACGTACTGCATTTTCATTCCTCTTGGAGACTTCGTAGCACCTTTATCATAGCGATTTATTCAGCACATTACGCCCAATATTCCCTTGTATATTATTGATGTCTGTCTGTAGTTTTCTCAGTAACACACAATCATAAATAATAAAAGTGTAGTATGAGGAATAAATCGCTCATAAAGAAACGTTACGGAACCTATGAGCAACTATAATCCTGTCGTTTATTCTCTCATTGTTTTAGTAATATTTTGCACCTCTTCATTACGGTGAGGTCTTGGAGGTGGGGATGGGCGCCTTCTGGTGGTGGCACTGATATAACCGGGCGGGGCCATTGCCGGGTCATACAAACGTCCCTCAGCTCTCTCTCTCTCTCTCTCTCTCTCTCTCTCTCAAGGAAGGATGGTGGAGTGCAAGAGAAGGGCGTCCTAAGCCTGTAGTCCACTGGGTTCACGTTGAAATTGATCTTGGGGCCACAACATCAACAGCTTAAAACAGCATCAACAACAACAACACCGCTACCACCACCACCACCACCAACAACAACAACAACAACAACAACAACATCCATCCATCACCCAATCCTACGTTTCCCCATGAGGAGCGTAGGAGTCCGGGGCTAAGCAGTTGGTCCCGACATTTAAGATGAGAGTGGCCAGCCTCACTCATCCCTGAGTGGCATTACATGAGCAATCAACCCCAACCACCTCTTGGATATAAACCTTCACCGGCTTAATCCGATTGGAGCGCAATAATTACCCACTAAACCACCAGGCGCCAAACCAAAACCAAAATTTGGTTATATGGTTACCACCCAGCGTAGTAAATGGTTTCCTGGTGTACAGGAAACCATTTGGCTTGTCACTCAGTGTAGAGTCACCCACAGGCAGAAGGAAGAGGAAAGAATGAAGGAAAGACAGAAGAGGAAGTGTAAAGTTACCCGTAGGCAGAAAGGCGAGGAGAGAATGAAGGAAAGAAAGACGGAAGAGGATGGAAGGCGTGGAGAGAGGAGAGGAAAGGGACCTGACAGCAGCACTACATTGAGTGAGTGGATGGTGAGCGCCCCCACCTACCACAAAACAATAATAATAATAATAATTATAATAATAAATAATAATATTAAGAAGAAAAAAAACAACAACGACGTCTTTCTCTCTTCTTGCCCTCCTCAGACGATTTTCCTGCAGCTGTTAAGAGGCAGTCTAAGTAGAAGGGGTTAGATTGAGCTCACATCAACCCCTCCACCACACCAGCGATTTCCATAACTGAGTGAAATCGTATGAAGGGATATGTAGTAAGCTGAGTAAAATCGTCTGAAGGTATCTGTAAAGCTGAGTAAAATCGTTTGAAGGGATGTGTAAAAAGCTGAGTAAAATTGTCTGAATTTAGCATGAATAAAATAAATCCCACCAGTCGTCATTGTACTGAAGGGGTTAATGGGCCCTGCTTCCAAGCCATTCACTCTCGGGGGTTTCTCTAAGCTGAATAAAAAATCGTCTGGCGGTAAGAGCAAAAAAGTAATGAGTGAAAAATGGTAGATGCGGGAACTTCGGGGTCGTAATTTGGGTCTCCGATAAAGTCGCTAAACTCTTCGGGAATTAAGCACTTTATTTCCGAAAATCGTTTGTGAGAGTCAGATGGACAGGGCCGCTCTTAGACGTGTTCCCCAAAAGACATCATCGTACTGAAGAGATTTAACTCAAGCGTGACCTACTGAGTATCCCAGCAGTTCTCTCTCTCTCTCTCTCTCTCTCTCTCTCTCTCTCTCTCTCTCTCTCTCTCTCTCTCTCTCTCTCTCTCTCTCTCCTACTTCCGTATCCTGTTTCATTTGTTCCCTCATCTCTTTTTCGAGTTCTGTTTCTCACTTCCTGTCCTATCCAATCATCCTCTCACCGTCCTTCATGATTCCCTTAGTTCGGTGTGTGTGTGTGTGTGTGTGTGTGTGTGTGTGTGTACTTCTGATACTGTAACCATCTGCGAGAAGAAATGGGACCGCTCAAATTTTGCCGACAGGAGCAGAGTATATCCCTCCTTGTAAACGCTACCAGTAACAAAGTACCAGCCAAGACGATGTTATCCAGACTGACAAAATACCTGAATCAACGCTTCCTAAAAGACAGCGTGGATTTCAGAAGGACCGAAGTACACCCACAAAGAAAAAAATATTCGTTACCCTTGTGGTGTGATACAATATGACATAAGGACGAAGGGTTCAGAACTACTACCAGTACCAAATGAACACAGTTTCACTTTTACAAATCATTTCAGAGTTCATCGCACCTAGAGGTAACGATAATTTTTTTGGGTGGGTGTACCTTTGATATGATCTTTGTTGCCCGACAGATACAAGAGAAATACCACGAGCAGAACCGTGACATTATATATTGTATTCAGTAATCTTGCAAAAGCATTTGACATTGTCAATAGAACACTTTCATGGAATGCTCTTTCAAAATTTGGAGTTTCTCATCCCTTTTCTGTCCAACTCTCTAATGCAAGAGTTAACCGTTACTCCCAGTCCTTCATTTATGCAACGGGTCAGCTCTGGAACTGTCTCCCTCTGTCTGTATTTCCTGCTTCTTATGATCTCCAGTCTTTCAGACGCAGTGTGTCCAGGCATCTCGAAATGATCAGATCTTGAATTTGGCTCTCTCTTGTATTTTGTTTTCCTCTTGGAAGGAACAGTAATTGCGGGCTCGCGGCCTTTGGTTCCTTCTTCCTCGCATTAAAAAAAAAAAAAAAAAAAATATCACCATCCTAAAGAGCCGGCATGACAACATGAATGCCCGTATGTCCATAGGTGGGAGCAAATTTGAACCTTTCAGTGTGGAAGTGGGTGTAAAGCAAGGATGTGTTCTGGCTCCTGTCATTTTCAACATGTCTCACTGCAGTCATCCTTTTAAATCATCAACAAATGATTCCTGATGATGGAATATAAACCAGGTTCACACTAAACGGTAACTTATTAAATCTCGGACGTCTTAAAACACAAAGAATGAAATGGCTCATTTCCTAGAGCAGCAATACGGTGACGAAAGTGCTGCCCTTGCACATACTCCAGAAACCCTACCAGAAAGTTTCACCATCGTCTCCAACATATACCATGCAGTGGGGCTCTAAATAAGTGTCATTAAAATAGAAGTAATATCACAGAATAGCATTGCAGCAGAATCTCTTGCATTTTAGATAAATGGCGAAAATGTTAAACAGGTGGAGAATTTTACCTACTTGGAAGTGTGCTCACTGATAAACATAATATTGATGCAGAAGTCCCCACACGAGTCAGCCACGCCTCAGCCTCTTTAGGGCGTCTCAGATCCAAAGACTTTGATAAACCAAGTTGAGAAACGAGGCGAAGGTATTAGTATATACAGCCGTATGCCTCTCCACCCTCTTATACGGTGACGAATCCTGGTCTACCAACCAGCTTCACATCAAACAGCTTGATTATTTTCACACCCGTTGCTGCAGCACATCCTAGGACTCGCATGGGAGGTAAAGTCCCTCACCCACAGATTCTCCAGTGGACGAAGTCAACCAGCGTAGAAACCATGCTGGCTAAAAAGCAGCTGAAATGAGTGAGACATGCATTCAGCATGCCTGAGCACCACCATCCCCGGCAGATTCTGTATGGCTTACGCCTTGCGGCACACCGCAACCTAAAGGAACGGAAGAGCTATAAAGATCATATAAGGACAATTCTGCAGAAATGCAGCATCATACCAGAAGGTCTTGAAGCTAATGCCTCTTTCAGAAAACAGTGGCTAGCTCTCTGCAGCAAACCCGGTGTCGTATGCACGGAGTGACTTATGCTGGAAGTAACCGTTTTGCTCAGTGCGCATGCGCCGAGTGGCCGTTTAGCTTGTATTTTGAAAGTATCCGTATGTTATCTTATATTTTGTGCCATTTATCAACAACATTGTATGAAATACATGTGTCAGGAAGATAGTTGGATGTCTTATCGACCTGTAGGTAACTATAGGTCGATATATGGATATACATAAATATAGATATATATGTATGTTACAGGCAGATTGTGAAATTAGTCATTTCGTGAATTAAGATTAGCTTATTTTAGGTTTATTTAGGTTAGATTGATCTAGGATAAGGTTAGGTTAAGGTTAGGTTAGGTTTGGTTAGGTTAGGTTAATTTAGGCTTAATAGAGAAGAGAACGGTAACTTCCAGCATAAAGTCACTCCGTGCATATGACACCGGACTTGACGTGCTTACTGTATAGCAAGAGTTTGCGGATCCAGGATTGGTCTGCACAGTCACACGTGTTGGCACCAAAGACAGTGAGAAACACACCATTCTTGTGGGTATAGTAGGCGTCGTCTTTAGTAGCAGAAGGACAGGTTTTTAAAGTAACGTGTGTGTTTGCTTGTGCGTGTGCTTTATTCGCCTCTCCCCCCCTTCTCCCTCTCCCGCACACTCTCCATCTCTTCATTGCCTCTCTTTCTCTCTTCCATTCATCTTTTACTCAGTTTCCCCTTTGCCCTTATTCTCCCTCTCTTTTCCTCCCCTCTCCTCCTTCCAATCTCCCTCTCTCATTCATGCATTCTCGTCTTCCTCTTCCTCCACTTTCCCTCTTCCAATTTACCTTTCTCTCTACAAGGTTCAGTCCCTAACAGTGTTTGTCTGTCTGTCTGTCTGCCTGTTCGTCCGTTTTTCTGTCTGTCTGTTTGTCCGCTTGTCTGTCTGTCTCCGCCTCTCTCTCTCTCTCTCTCTCTCTCTCTCTCTCTCTTTCTCGAAATATGTATGTACCTATATATATATATATATATATATATATATATATATATATATATATATATATATATATATATATATATATATATATATATATATATGTCTATATATATATATATGTCTATATATATATATGTCTATATATATATGTCTATATCTATCTATCTATCTATCTATCTATCTATCTATCTATATATATATATATATATATATATATACACACACTCCTTTAAGTAACCTTGGCTCGGCTTCGCCGTGGGTCCATCAGTGTTTCCTATAAAGAACGTTGAAATTTCATTTTATGTGCCTGTAAGGGACTGCCATTTAAAAAATGTATTATAGCTTCTTTTTTCTGCATAAAGCACACAGCAAATGTTCCCTAACAACTTTGCTTTTGGAGTTTATCTCATACCGTTTATGTATGACACTCTGCAGTGTTGACATTACAGGCAGACGGACGACGCGAATTTAAGATTATAGAATTATTTCTCTCTCTCTCTCTCTCTCTCTCTCTCTCTCTCTCTCTCTCTCTCTCTCTCTCTCTCTTTCTCAATTTATCTATCTTCGTGCCTCCCTTGCCTCCATCCTTACTGCAGCCATCCTCTCCTTCTCCCTTTTCTACATCAATTTCCCCTTTCCGTCTCACATTCACCTCCCCCTCGTCTCTCCCTCATCCCTCCCTCTCTCTCCCAATCTCCCTCCCTCTCTCCCTCTTCATGCCTCCCTTGCCTCCATCCTTCTCTCCAGCCGTCCTCTCCTCCTCTTTCCCTGCCTCCCGCCTGGCCTGGAACAATTTAAGAGCACGCTGGGCCTGTGACCATTCGTTCCAGCAGACCCGGGGACCCACCCTCCACACCATGCCTACGTGAGCACCTGGAACGGGCCTGGAAGGGGAGGCTGGAAGGGAAGTGAGAGCTGGAAGGGGAGGTTGTGAGAGAAGTGAGGGCTGGAAGGGAAGGTTGAGAGGGAAGTGAGGGCTGGAAGGGGTGGTTGAGAGGGAAGTGAGGGCTGGAAGGGGTGGTTGAGAGGGAAGTGAGGGCTGGAAGGGGTGGTTGAGAGGGAAGTGAGGGCTGAAAGGGGCTGGAAGGGGTGTTTGAGAGGGAAATGAGGGTTGGAAAGGGTCTGGATGGGAGGTTGGCAGGGAAGTGAGAACTGAAGAGGCTGGAAGGGAAGATGGGAGGGATGTAAGGGGTGGAAAGGAAATGGAATGGAGATATGGAAGGCAAGTTAGGATTAGAACTGGAAGGGGAGGTTGGCAAGGAAGCGCTGGAAATGAGCTGAAAAAAGAGGTTAGGAGGGAAGTAAGGGCTGGAACGGGACTGGAATGGGAGGTTGGGAGGGAAGGGATGGAAAGGAACTGAAAATGGAGGTTGGGAGGGAAGTGGGGGCTGGAAGGGGAAAGGACTGGAGATGTGGGACGGAAGTGACGGCTGGAAAGGGACTGGAAGAGGAGGTTGGGAGAGAAGTGAGGGCTGAGAAAAGTCTGGAACGGGAGATTAGGAGGGAAGTGAGAAGTGGAAAGAGGCTGGAGGGGGAAGTTAGGAAATGAGGGCTGGAAATGGACTGGAAGTGGAGTGTGGGAAGGAAGTGAGGGGCTGGAATGGTAGTGAAAAGATAGGCAAAAACGCTGAAGATTTGAAAAGGAACTGGAAAGGATGTTGAGATACTGGAAGAGGAGAATGGAAGGTTAGTGAAAGAACATGGAGGGAGGTTGAACTACTGAAAAGATATTGAATGGCGGGAAGTGAAGCTTAGGGCCTGGAAGGAAGAGAAGAAGAGTCATGAAGGGACAGGAAAGGATGTTGAGGGACTGGAAGGGGGCTAGGGAAGAGGTGATGGGCTGGAAGGGTACAAACTGACAGACAAGGACGTTCAGGGATTGGAATGGTGTTGGGATGGGGGCTGAAGGGTTGGAAATTTGTTGGAGGGGAGTGAGGGCTGGAGGGTTCATGGAAGGGAGGAGGTAGGGTGGTGAAGTGCGTGAAGGGAAAGCTAAAAGGTACTGAGGACTGGAATGGGTCTGGAAGAGAAAACTGGAAGGGTCGAATGGCCTGGAAGGGAGGATTGGGAAGGAGGTGGTAAGGAGCTGGAAGAGTAGTGAAGGAATAGTGACAGATGGTAGTGAAAGACATAGGGATATTGAGGATCTGGGATGGGCTGGATTGGGAGATTGCAAGGGTAGTGACGGGCTGGAAGGGTAATGAAGGGATTGGCATGAACGTTAGGAGGGTGAAGAGAAAAATATGAACGGGATGCCAGCTAGATGGATGTATTGATGATTAGTGAAGGACTGGAAAAGGAACTGAGAGAGAAGTTGAAGAAATTAGAAGAGGAGGTTGAATAATTGTTGGAGATTGGAATGGGACCAGAAGGGAAGATGGATGGTAAGGAGGAACACAAGGAGTCTGTAAGAGAAAACAGAGGCCGGAATTATGAGTGAAGGGTTGAAGAGAAAGGTGCAGGATAGTGAAAGGCTTGAGGGGAACTGGGAGGGAGAGAGAGAGAGAGACGAGTAGGTAGGACTGTTTTAGGTTTTTGAAAAGGACAAGAAAAGGGGATCCAGGGGGGTGGGGTAATGTGAGGATGAAAGGGGAGACTCAAGGTGGTATTATAAGTGGCTTGGACATTTCGTAACATCAGTTCTTAAGCTATTTATTCTGCGCATTACACCTAAGTATCCACCCTCGTCTGTAATTAATCGATGCTTACTATATAGATGCTTAAACGATATAAATAAAATACAGTATCGGGGAGTAATATGCAAAATAAATCGCAAGGGAAGAGATGCTACGGAGCCTCCATGCCACGTAGAGTAGGGCCTTGAGGCGTCGTGGAGATTCGAACGAGATCCAGAGAGACAGTGATGGCGGGGAAACGGGCTGGAGGGGAAACTGAGAGGCGATGAGGGTGTGGTGGAGAGATGATATGAGAGAGAGAGAGCGGGGGGAGGGAGGGAGGAAGAGAGGAGGCAAAATTCAAGGAGAACCGAAAGGAAGATGAGGCAAACAGAAAACAACTACACACAATAAGCGTTCAGATGGTGCAAGACCTGCGCCACACAGTCAGTCTAAAGGCCTGTCCACACGGTCACCGAGCACCTATTCTATTGGAGAGTGGTAATGAGAAAAATGTTGGCAAATAATGGTGTAGACGTGATGAACTGCAGCACCTTCCCTGCACCTGATGTACTGTGAACACCGTGGATCGTCGAGATGCTTAAAAACAGATGAACAAAAATGCGCAAACACGACAGGTGGGGCTGACAGTGTGGACGGGCCTTAAAGCAGAACATCTGACCCTGTCCTCTGCCCTTGACCTCTGACCAACTACTCTCTCAGCCGAAATACTTTGTCTTGACATAACCCTAAACCCGTCCACCAGGTTTGGTTCACATCGGATTTGAAGTATTTTAAGCTGACCTTACGCTATGACTTTGACCTGTTGTTCTGAAAAATAGAGTAGTTCATCCAGTCATCCAAATCAAACTAAGACAGAGTTAAAGGCCGATTTTTTTTTTTCTTGCCCATTGATTGTTCTGAACAATGAATTCCTTCACCCTTTTGTCTCCCTCAACCCTTCCACCAAGTTTGGTCAAAATCGGATCAACACTGTATGAGTTGTTTTGGTCCATGATTTATTTCAAAGTTATTCACCTGTTCCTCGGATAGTCGTCCATCATTGTGCTATTTGGTGCATTTCCGTCCAATAGTTTTTACTTAAACTTTATAATAGACAGACCGACCGACAGACAGACAGGGCATATAAATAGATAGACCGGCAGACAGGGCATATAAATAGATAGACCGGCAGACAGGGCATATAAATAGATAGACCGGCAGACAGGGCATATAAATAGATAGACCGGCAGACAGGGCATATAAATGGAGACCGACAGACAGGGCATGTAAATAGACAGACAGACAGACCGACAGACAGGACATATAAAAAGATAAACAGACCGACAGACAGGACATGTAAATAGACGTACAGACCGACAGACAGGGCATAAATAGACATACAGACCGACAGACAGGGCATAAACAGACAGACCGACAGACAGGGCATATAAATAGATAGACAGGCCGACAGACAGGGCATATAAATAGATAGACAGGCCGACAGACAGGGCATATAAATAGATAGACAGGCCGACAGACAGGGCATATAAATAGACAGACAGACAGGGCATATAAATAGACAGACAGACAGGGCATATAAATAGACAGACAAACAGGGCATATAAATAGACAGATAGACCGACAGACAGGGCTTATAAATAGACCGACAGACAGGGCATATAGACAGACCGACAGACAGGGCATATAAATAGATAGACAGACAGGGCATATAAATAGATAGACAGACCGACAGGCAGGGCATATAAATAGATAGACAGACCGACAGACAGGGCATATAAATAGATAGACAGACCGACAGGCAGGGCATATAAATAGACAGACAGACCGACAGGCAGGGCATATAAATAGATAGACAGACAGGGCATATAAATAGACAGACAGACCGACAGACAGGGCATATAAATAGATAGACAGACAGGGCATATAAAAAGATAGACAGACCGACAGACAGGGCATATAAATAGACAGACAGGGCATATAAATAGACAGACAGACAGACAGACAGGGCATGTAAATAGACAGACAGACAGACAGGGCATATAAATAGATAGACATACCGACAGACAGGGCATATAAATAGACAGACATACAGACAGACAGGGCCAAACACATAACACCCCCATGCTCCACACGCTGATGTAAAAATGCTAACCCATTGACCATCACTAAGGCTGACCCAGTACCATGCATGATCATTGACTCTGGCGCCTGGGACAGTCACCCACACACAGTTTTATGGATTCCAGCGCTGCCCACCATTGCCATAGCTTCATACACTCCATGCACAGATAAATGAGTCCCCTCTCCCTCCATGCACAGATAAATGAAACTGGCCTCTCTGTCTCCCTCTCTCTCTCTCTCTCTCTCTCTCTCTCTCTCTCTCTCTCTCACACACACACACACACACACACACACACACACACACACACACACACACATTCTGTAAACTTGTGTGTATATATATGCTGGAGCTCCCGTTTCATCAGCCCTCAGGACTAGTTCCTGACCATCCCCCTTTGCTGAACTTTTTCAGTGTCTCAGTTACAGAGAGAGTAGGCCAGCATGCTCTCCAGTACAAATTTCTCTATCTATCTTCACCAAACTACATGCACAGTACACACTACACTTCCTATTCAAAATTCACCAAAATGGCGCCAATCCACCCAGCCTCGGAGTCCCCAGGGGGGGGGACCATAAATGCCCCCGCCATCTGCCCCTCTCCCGGTGACGACTCGAGGTGCCTGGAACCACTGTCTGACTCTTCTTCTTCATTTCTGCAACATTCGCGGCCTTTCCTCAAACTTTCGCTCTGTTGAGCACCACCTCTCCTCCTCTAAACCTCACCTTCTTTTTCTAACGGAGACTCAGCTGTCTGAGGCAACTGACAGCAAACCCTTTTCTGTATCCTCCTACTTTCTCTATACTCATTTCAAAGCCAAAGGTGGCTGTTGTGTATACATACGCAACGACTTATCTTGCTCTCGTGTTCCTGAACTTGATTCTTCTGAATTCTCCACTCTCTGGCTTCGGCTTTCCTGTCATTCTCTGACTAAATATATCTGTGCTGTTTACTTATCCCCTAATTCTACTGACTATCAAAAATTCTTCGACTATCTTACTTCTACGATGGAACACATTCTGTCCATTTCTCCTTTCTCTGAAATCTCCATTCTTGGAGATTTCAATGTTCACCACCACCTTTGGCTCTCCTCTCCTTTCACGGATCCACCTGGTGAACAAGCCTACATCTTTTCTATCCTTAATGACCTAGAGCAGCTTGTACAGCACCCTACCCGTGTATCCCTGACCGCCTTGGAGAGAGCTCCAACATAATTGACCACTTCCTCACAACTAATCCTTCTGCTTACTCTGTTAATCTTTTCTCTCCGTTGGGCTCCTCCGATCACAACCTTATTACCTTAACCTGTCCTATCGCTTCCAGTACGGCTCTGACCCTCCAGGGAAACGTCGTCTCTGGTATTTTGGAGCCACGGACTGGGAGGCCCTCAGGCAGTACTTTGATTTTCCCTGGAATGATTATTGCTTCCATGGCCGTGAGCCATCTGAGGTGCCTTGCGCATGGAGGTTATTCTCTCGGGCATGGAAGCATACATTCCTTTCTCATATCCTTTGACTAACGCAAGAAAGCCTTGGTTTAATCACGCTTGTTCTAATGCTGTCTGCAACAAGGAGAAGGCCTACAAAAGGTACCGGAGCCAACCCACCCCTGAATCACATAATCTTTACGTTTCTGCCCGGAATCGTGCTAAGTCTGTTCTTCGCTTCTACTAAAAATAATTTCATCCATACTAAATGCTCTCAACTCTCCAACTCGAATTCTTCCCGCTCCTTCTGGCACCTTGCCAAAAATCTTTCTAACAACTTTACCTCATCATCCTTCCCTCCTCTTTTCTACTCTGATGGTTCTGTAGCTATTTCTTCTACTGATAAAGCAGATCTCTTCGCACAGACTTTCTCCTCCAATTCCACCTTAGACGATTCCGGTGCTGTTCCTCCATCACTTCCCCCCTCTGACTTCCTCATGGCTGACATTAAAATTTCTTCAGCTGATGTATTTTCTGCCATTACTGGCCTTAGTACTAACAAGGCATATGGGCCTGATGGGGTCCCTCCTGTTGTTCTCAAAAACTGTGCTTCTGTGCTTACACCCTGCCTAGGCAAACTATTTCGCCTTTGTCTGTCAACTTGTACCTTTCCTTCTTGCTGGAAGTTTGCTCTCATTCAGCCAGTCCCAAAGAAGGGTGACCACTCCCAACCCTCCAACTATCGTCCAATTGCTCTAACGTCCTGTATTTCAAAAGTTTTCGAGTCAGTTCTTAATAGAAAAATTTTAAGGCATCTTTCCTATCACAACCTTCTTTCCGATCGTCAGTATGGGTTCCGTCAGGGACGCTCCACTGGCGATCTTCTCACCTACCTTTCAGACTCCTGGTCATCCTCCTTTCGGGACTTTGGCGAAAGCTTTGCCATTGCACTTGACATCTCAAAGGCTTTCGATCGAGTCTGGCATAAATCTTTAATTTCCAAACTGCCCTCCTACGGTTTCTATCCTTCTATCTGTGCCTTCATCGCTAGCTTCCTTTCTGGTCGTTCTATAGCTGCTGTCGTAGACGGCCATCGTTCTTCTCCTAGATCTATCAACAGTGGTGTTCCTCAGGGCTCTGTCCTATCACCAACTCTCTTCCTTTTATTCATCAATGATCTTCTAAGCTGTACATCTAACCATATCCACTCATACGCTGATGACTCCACCCTTCACCTTTCCATTCGGTTCCCGCAACGCCCATCTCAACAGTTACTTCAAGAAACAAGGGATGAGGCTATGGCACACCTAATGTCTGACTTGGCTCATATCTCTGACTGGGGTAAAAATAATATGGTTGTCTTTAATGCATCTAAGACTCAGTTCTTACACCTATCAACCCGACAAAATCTTCCACAGGTATACCCACTAATGTTTAATAATATTCAGATTAATCCTGCATCATCCTTGAACATGCTTGGGGTTTCATTTACTCTCGGGACTTATCTTGGAAAGATCATATTACAACTCTTGTAAAATCTGCTTCCAAGAGATTGGGTGTGCTAAGCCGACTCTATTCTTTCTTTACCCCTGCACAATTGTTGACTCTATACAGGGGTTTTATCCGCCCCTGTGTGGAGTACAACTCTCATGTGTGGGGAGGCTCCCCACATACAGCTCTTCTCAATAGGTGGAGTCAAAGGCTTTTCGTCTCATTAACTCTCCTCCTCTTACTGACTCCCTTCAACCTCTGTCTCTTCGCCGCACTGTTGCATCTTTATCTCTTTTCTATCGCTACTTTAATGGTCACTGCTCCTCTGAACTGTCTGCTTGCATTCCTCCACCTCTACGACGGGCGCGTAGCACCCGTCTGGATGAAAAATCCCTTCCTTTTCTGTCCTACTCTCTAATGCAAGAGTTAACCGTTACTCCCAGTCTTTCATTTATGCAACAGATCAGCTCTGGAACTGTCTGTATTTCCTTCTGCCTATGATCTCCAGTCTTTCAAACGTAGTGTGTCCAGGCATCTCAAAATGATCGGATCTTGAATTTAGCTCTCTATTGTATTTTGTTTTTCTCTTGCAGGGAACTGTTACTGCGGGCTCATGCCTTTGGTTCCTTCTTCCTCGCATAAAAAATATATATATATATATATATATATATATATATATATATATATATATATATATATATATATATATATATAAAGCTAAGTTTGCGAACTTGTGCGGAGCATCACGCAAAACAGTAAGAGATAACAGACTTTAAATGCAAAAGTAGTTAAAGACTTTGGAGTGTTGCTTTAAGCTCCCACCGAAAAAAAGAAAAAAAAATCGGAGACCATTCCAGATTGCCATCTACCTGCGTTGAAATTAAACGGCAGTCCTTTATAGTCGGATGATAGTTGAAACGCTGAGAGTAGTGATCCATGGACCCAGGAATTGCAGAAAGTGTTACGGCGAAGCAGAGCAAAAGTTACTAGGAGGAACACTATTTACATTTGAGGTGTATATTGTGCCATTTTGTGAGTCAGGTGAAGTTAAACATAGGCAGTCTTGTGTGTGTGTGTGTGTGTGTGTGTGTGTGTGTGTGTGTGTGTGTGCGCGCGCGCGCGCGCGCGCCTTTCACCGCGAGAGCTCTTAACCTCAGCTGAATAGTCGTACAGAGGTAGTAGGGGAGGAGAAAAAGAAAGTTACCTTGCGGAGTATGTTTACCCTCACTCTCACTCGCTTAAACAATCTTAAAACAACCTTCCCTTACATGGCGTACAATATCTGGTACTAGAGTTGTGCCAGCCATGAGAGGGGTAATGGTAACTATGAACACTCAGGCTCCTGCGACTCACCCGTGTCTTAATAAAGTCTTCTGGTGTTAAACTGGAATCGAGAACTAGAGATGGCCGACTATGAAGGTATTATTGGTGACAGTACTAACACTCTCGGGGTCTTGTAGTTCGCTCACCTGAGGGAAATCGTCTGGCGTTGGCTGAAATAAAATACTAGAGTTGTCCCAGGCATGAGAAGGCTATCATCCCCAACAGACGATTTTTTCCCGTTTGCTGGAGATTTTTCAGACTGGAGGGCAGCAAATAAACAACAAAATAATAACAACAACAACATCAACAATCTGATGGTAGTTGTGATATATAGCTTTCATCAACTCCCATCAGAAAAAAAAAAAAAAAAAAGTCTAGAGGTAGCAAGAATATAATAACACGTCACCGTACTGAAGGGGTTGAATTTTCCCCCGTTCATGGTAACCTCCCCCCCTCACCCCCATCTACCGTTCCCCCCCCCCCCGCTCCCCCCCATCGCTAGGCCGAGTCCCACACTAACGTTTTTTTTCTGTTTTTTTGCGCCCGTCTCTTGTTTTTATCACCGACCGTTGAAAACTGTTAACGGGCGGGAGCATTTAAAAGTTTGAAAACATTAGGGAACATGGTGCTGATGCCGGCTGAGCGTGGGGCCAACCTGCTCCAGCCGGCTAACGTTGGAAGCCGGTTTAAGAGAGCCGGGGTTAAGTCCAGCCGATTTGAATACAACGCAAGACTCGTGATGCCAGGGCGCTTTCGAATACTGCACGAATACCCACTGAATACTCGCTGAATACCCACTGAATACTCACTGAATACTTGCCGAATACCCACTGAATACTCGCCGAACACTCATGAAATACCAGATTGTAAATATAATGCAAGACTGGTACTGTCCTCTGTAGCGCTTTCGAATACTCATCCAATACCCACCGAATACTCCTCTCTCTCTCTCTCTCTCTCTCTCTCTCTCTCTCTCTCTCTCTCTCTCTCTCTTCCTCCCTTTGGCCAACCTATCCTCCCCCTCCCTCATCCTCCTTCCGCCTTCCCTATCATTCTCCCTTCCTCCCTCTGCTTGCCCATATCTCTCCCTCCCTTTGACAAGCTGCTCTCCCCCTTCCTCCACTCCCTCTGACTTCCGTATCTCCATCCTTCCTCCCTCTTTCCCTGCCTCCCTCCCTCCCTTCTTTCCTTTACACACCCCTACTTTTCCTCTTCTCTACAGATTCCTTCCTGCATCCACACCACTTAACGTCTGTCCATCTCACCTATTTTTTTTCACTAGCTCCAGCCCACCACCTCCAGTTCTTTAGGGCAACAACATTAACAACAACCAAAATAACAATAACAGTGGCAATAACAAAAACAACCACCTTCCATCATTCCTCATCCAGACTTCTCCTTCTTTCCTAAAATCCATTGGCTTGATGTAAGATCCACAAAGTATGGACAACCCGTGGGACATGAAGGCAGACAGTCAGTATTTAACAGGTCCCAGTCTCCCCCTAAAATGCGATCTACAGCAGTCATTGTTCCCTCCAGGTCCCCAAATTGCAGTGGTCAGTGAACGGGGTGGAGGAGGATGTAAACCCACGCCATTAATTTGACCGACCCGACCATCGCACTCAGGTTCTTTCAGTTGCGAGGTGGATGTGCTAACCAGTAGGGCACCGCTTCCCCCGCCCGTCCCAGCTTAGTTATGCCTTTTTCCCCCTCTTCTTTTCAATTTCTTTTCCTCCTCTCTTTTCCTGCCTTCACCCCCCTCTTTTCCTTCTGTCACTCCTCTCTTGTTCTTATCTCACCCCCCTCTTTCCCTCCCCTCACTCCCTCTTCTCCTCCCGTCTTCTCCTCCCCTCACCCCCTCTTCCCATCTCCTCACCCCACTCTTCCCCTTCCCTCACTTCTTTCTTCCCTTCCTCTCAATCCCTCTTCCCCTCCCCTCACCTCTTTCCCTCCTAACCCCCTCTTTCTTTTCCCTCGTCTCCCCCTCTTTCCCTCGTCTCCTCCTCTTTCCCTCCTCACCCCCTCTTTCCCTCCTCCCCTTCTCTTTCCCTCCTCACCCCCTCTTTCCCTCCCCTCACCCCCTCTTTCCCCTCTTCACCCCTTCTTCCCATCCCTTCACACCATCTTCCCCTCTCCTTACTCCCTCTTCCCCTCCCCGCACCCCATCTTCCCTCCCCTCACCTGGTCCCTTCCACTCACCCCTCTTCCCCTCCCCTCCACCCCCTCTTTCCCTCCCCACTCCTCTTCCCCTCCCCCTCCCCCCACCTGCATTAAACCCCTCAGTTTGGGTTAATTACCACCTGGTTTATCTTCACTGGATGGATGGTTTATGGCCCGAGTCTGACCCAATACACCCCTCCCCTCCCTTACCCCCTATCCCCCCTATCTTACTCCCTGTCCTCCCTTTCCCTTACCCCCCTACCTCCTCTCTTACCCCCTATCCCCCTCCTTTACCCCTATCCCCTTCCTTTACCCCCTATCCCCCTCTCTTACCCCCCTATCCCCCTCTCTTACCCCCTTATCCCCCTCTCTTACCCCCTATCCCCCTCCCTTACCCCCGTATCCCCCTCTCTTACCCCCGTATCCCCCTCCCTTACCCCCTATCCCCCTCCCTTACCCCCGTATCCCCCTCTCTTACCCCCTATCCCCCTCTTACCCCCCCTACCCCCTCTCTTACCCCCCCTACCCCCTCTCTTACCCCCTATCCCCCTCTCTTACCCCCCTATCCCCCTCTTACCCCCCTACCCCCTCTCTTACCCCCCTACCCCCTCTCTTACCCCCCTACCCCCTCTCTTACCCCCTATCCCCTTCCCTTACCCCCTATCCCCCTCTCTTACCCCCTGTCACCCTCTCTTACCCTCTGTCACCCTCTCTTACCCCCCTATCCCCCTCTCTTACCCCCCTATCCCCCACCCTTACCCCCCTATCCCCTCCCTTACCCCCCTATCCCCTCCCTTACCCCCTTCTCCCCTGACCCCTATTCTTCCCATCCCTCACCCTCACTCTTCACGCCTCTCTTCCATTCACTTTCCACTAGCCTGCCTTCACTCTCCTCTTCCCCCTACTCATTCCCTCTTTTCCCTTACTCCACTCCATCCCATCCCCTTAACTCTCCACCTCCCTACCCTTCATTCTCCACTCCTTTCCTCCCTCACCTCTTTCCCCTCCTTTCTCGTATCTCTCCCCATTTACTGCACCTAGCTCCCCTTCTCACTCACCCCTTTCCTGCCCCTTATTCTCCCCCCTCTTTCAGTCACTCTTCACCCCTCACTCATCCCATCCCCCTCACTCTCCCCTATCTTCCCCCCCCCTTACCCTTACCCAACTCATCCAGTCCACAGATATATGCACGTTCTTGCTTTGCCTGACACACACACACACACACACACACACACACACACACACACACACACACACACACACACACACACACACACACACACACACACACACAGAGGATCACGTTTAAGCTACGCACTATTTAGCCAGAAAATTATGCACACCATGAAGATTAAAAGTTATAACTATTATTTTTAAGACAGCATGTTTTTTTTTTTTTTTTTACTCTCTCTCTCTCTCTCTCTCTCTCTCTCTCATATATTTCCACCCTTCCACCCTCTTCGTTCACCAACTCCTTCAATCCAGCCACGTCTTCTATTACCTTATATATGCCATCTTAAGTCGATTTTGTGCATCCTTAAGACTTTTTTTTAAGGTGAGGAGGGTAGGTACAGGTTTCATTTATCCCTTCACCAATAGCAACCCCCTTTTTAATACATATAAAATCTGGAGGAGGCAAAAATTAAATAGAAAATGCATAATTGAATGGAAGGAATTGAGTTCATTTTAAATTGAAGATCATGGCTTTGTATTACAGGTGATAGGAAAGATTGTATTGGATAGATTAGGCCTTAGATAGATAGATAGGGCATTAGATTAGATAGATATGGCCTTAGATTATATGGAGGCCTTAGATTAGAGATGGCCTTAGATTAGATAGAGATGGCCTTAGATAGATATGTCCTTGGATTAGATAGATAAGGCCTTGGATTAGATAGATAAGGCCTTAGATTAGATAGATAAGGCCATAGATAGATAGATAAGGGCTTGGATTAGATAGATAAGGCCTTAGATTAAATATATAAAGCCTTGGATTAGATAGATAAGGCCTTAGATTAGATAGATAAGGCCTTATATAGATAGATAAGGCCTTAGATAGATAGATAAGGCCTTGGATTAGATAGATTAGGCCTTTCTAAATCCCTCCAATCATGACGTGAAAAATATACTCCTTTTACTCTAACTTGGCTCAGTTTTTCGTCTATTGGCAGCGTCTTTGGTGTAGCTCAGTGGCAGAATAAGACACTACTACGGTTCGACCTTTCACAGCACTTCTTGACTAGCATCAGAATCTAGTGGCACTATGTTCTTCCAAGAGAGCATTCAAGATGGAGAGATGGCAGTTTTAGGCCAAGTTAAAGTAAAAAGGATCTAGTTTTCATTTCTACTTGTATTTTGAACTGTTCACCGCCAGACGAAATATATATTGACACAAGCCATTTGGGAAGAGCTTAGTAAAAATCCCCCCTGTGTGCTAGAGGAGGAGACCGAGTAGGAGAGGGAGACATAAAGGTCCATAGACTTGTCGGTTAAGGAAGCTCCCTAGCACCTCTTCCTTAGCGATTTATTTTTGGATGCGACTGGTCAATATTGTTTTTCATTTATGCTGAGTTTGGTAGTATTGGTATGATTTTAATGGCAAAGACGATAGTAAGAAGTAGTTAGTAAAATAAATCGCTTAGGAAGAGATGTTAGGGAGCTTCCTTGTCTGACGAGAGTATGTGCCAAAGAGGGTGTGAGTGATGGTGTGCGGGGTGAGGGTGGGGGTGGAGTGCCAGGGTGAGGGTGGCACTGTGTGGGGTCACTCTCCGGAACACCCCCTCCCTCTCCCTCCCTTCACCTGGCGACTCGGCCCGTGTTCTCCCTGATATGGAAGGCTCCGTAGAACATTCTCCTTAGCGATTTATTTTGCATTGTACACCTTAACACTCTTTTTTTATAGATATTTATGTAGAAACCTGTACGGAAAGTCGGAAGAAAACACGGGGAATAGAAGTGAGTTTTCATTCACCTATTTCTCTCGCTCTCGTTTTCTAATTATATCTTTTTAATATCTACATATAGTTTGGGTCATGAACATAGAAGAGAACATTAAGGTGTTTTGTGCAGAATAAATCGCAAAGAAAGGGGTGTTGCGATATCCCCCTTAGCCACTTAGAATACGATCCTCGGTGTCATGGTGGGTTTGACACGGATCCCGTATTCGAGTGATGGTCTAAAGTGGGTTCGAGTCCCACTGACTGCCATTGAGTTCGTTGGGTGGACTCTTCCTTACTATCGCCTGTCCGAAATAAATCAGTTAGACGTTCACCATACACGCTGTCTGTTTCCACCACCACCTTCTGTTTCACCTACTGTCTCTGTACCTGTCCAGTTCTGCTGACACCATACCACTGTCTATCACCATTACCTTCAATTTCACCGTCTGTCTCTTGTATTTGTCATTTTCTGCTAACACCATTTCACTGTCTATCGCCATTATTTTCTGTTTTACTGTCTTGTCTCTGTCCTGTTCTTCTCTGTCCTCCTGCCAGCACCATACCACTGTCAGCCCCTATGTGTGTCTTACGTCTGTCCTACACCCCCTCCTGTTAACCCCCTAAGCCTGCGTAAGTGTAGCCCTGTGCATAGCCAGTCTCCGGAACACAGCCTTCCTTCATCACTGACTCACCCCAACACAACGCACCGCCTGCCCTCTCCCCAACACCCTTCCCCTCCCCAACACCCTCCCCCTCCCCAGTACCCTCCCCCTCCCCAGTACCCTCCCCCTCCCCAGTACCCTCCACCTCCCCAACACCCTCCACCTCCCCAACACCCTCCATCTCCCCAACACCCTCCATCTCCCCAACACCCTCCACCTCCCCAGTACCCTCCACCTCCTCAACGCCCTCCACCTCCTCAACGCCCTCCACCTCCCCAACACCCTTCCCCTCCCAAACACTCTCCACCTTCCCAACACCTTCCACCTCCCCAACACCTTCCACCTCCCCAACACCCTCCACCTCCCCAACACCCTCCACCTCCCCAACACCCTCCACCTCCCCAACAACCTCCCCCTCCCCAACAACCTCCCCCTCCCCAACACCCCCCACCTCCCTAACACCCCCACCTCACCAGCACCCCCACCTTCCCAACGCCCTTTCCTTCCCCAACATCCTCCACCTCCCCAACACCCTCCCCCTCCCCAACACCCCCACCTCCCCAACCAACTGGAGGGGTTAGATACGGCCTTCATAAACCCCTTCAGTATTAGTATCTCAAAATATATGAGTTTGGTGGTGTCAAGAATGAAATAGTAGGTAGGCAAAAAGGGTTAAGAAATGTATGTGTGACAAAATGTACATAGACAGAGAGACCGAGACAGACAGTTAAATAGATAGATAGGTAGTTAGATAGGTAGGTAGGTAGATGGATACAATGGATGGATGGTTGGATGGATAGACAGATACGTAGATTGAGTGATATAGATAGAAAAAGACAGATAAACAGACAGGAAGAGTGTTTGGGTGGTGTATGGGTGTGAGGAAGGGAGAGAAGCCTGAACATCACATTAGACAGAACGAGACAAGGGTGTTAGGAGGGACTGGGCGTCTGTGATGGGGGAAGGGGAAGGACGCAGAGGGAGCAGAGACTTGATGGGGAGATGGGGTGCTGTGGGGACTACGAAGGCTGTGGGGGGAAGAGAAGGGGGCTACTGGAGGACAAGTCTGTCTTGGGAGATGTAGAGGGGGAGATGAAGGACATGAAGACAAGGAGGGAGGTAATGAGGGAGTGAAAATGAGTCAGGAAGTGGAAGTGGGGTGTAGCTGCTTTATAGAATGTATATAGGGTGGGGGATGATGAGAGAAGTGTATTAAGGGGACGAGGTGTTTGCAGGTGAGAAATGGGGGGAAAGAGGTGTGTGGAGGTGAGAAGTGGGGGGGAGAAGAGGTGTGTGGAGGTAAGAAGTGGGGGTAAAGAGGTGTGTGGAGGTGAGATGTGGGGGAGAAGAGGTGTGTGGAGGTGAGAAGTGGGGGGAGAAGAGGTGTGTGGGGGCAAGAATGGGGAGAAGAGGAGCCTAGACTATGAGGGGTAAGAAGGGGCGAGAAAGTGGGAGATATAAGAGTCAGACGGTGTGTGGTGGTGATGAGGGGGTGCAGTGAGGGAAAAGAAGAGGGGCCAGAAAGGAGAAACTAGAATATGTTGGGGGGTACAGGAAAGTTGTGCAGTTGGGGGTGGGGGAAAGAAAGGAGGCAGTAGGGGGACTAAGAGGGGTGTGGAGATGGGAGTATGCTATGTAAGGGGGAGAGGGGGATGAAGGGTGTGGGGAGGCAGAAGGATGTATATGGGGGGAGAGGGACGGCAGGGTGTGGGATAGAAGTATGCTATTTGAGGTGATATGAAAGGTGTGTGGAGTGCTGTGAGGGGTGTATGGGGGGGGGGGAGAGAAAGGAGGAGTTTGGAGCAAGAAGGGGGCATTGAGGAGGGAGGTTAGACTTTGTGGGGGTCAGCAAAGGAAGGAGTAGAGTGTGTTACTGATGCTTGTGACTAATGACGTGATCCATCTTCCCCACACGACCTCCAGCCAGGGTTAAACTTTTACGACGTGGCTCTCATGTTCACCCTCTTGCACCCCTCCTCCACGCACGCACACACACACACACACACACACACACACACACACACACACACGCACGCACGCACGCACGCACGCACGCACGCACACACACACACACACACACACACACACACACACACACACACACACACACACACACACACACACACACACACACACAACCATACTTATTTAAAGCTGTCCTTTTACTACAGAAGACGACGACTACTATACTTACTAAGACGGTGTGTGACTGTGCAGACCATTTCTAGATCCGCAAACTTTGCCACACAGTTGTTATGTCAAGTCCGGGTTTGCTGGGAGAACTCTGTTTTGGTTGTGCCTCCACTGTCTGTGACCTTCTCTGGCCAGATTCCGAGCTTCTTCGAGATGAATGGTTCCTTAGCTGCAGAGGGCTCGCCTTTGTTTTCTGTCAGAGGCATTGGTTTCAAGATTTTTTGTTATGTTGTATTTCTTCAGAGTTATCCTTATATGATCTATATAATTTTTTCTTCTGTCCCCCTGGGCTGAAACGTGCAGCAGGGAGTTGGCTGTACAGAACCTGGCGGGGATGCTGGTGCTCAGGCATTGGAACACGTGTACGACCCATCTAAGCTGTTTTTTATCCGGCACGGTTTCAGTGCTGGTTGATTGCCCGCTGGAGAATTTATGAGTAAGGGACTTTATCCTCCCATGTGAGTCCTAGGATGTGCTGTAAGCATCGGATGTGAAACGACTCAAGCTGTTTAATGTGACGCTGGGTAGTAGTACAGGATTCAGCATACTGCTATATATACTGATACCATCATCTCGATTCTCAAGTTGACGTTTTCAAAGACTGGATCTGAGACGCCCAAAAGAGGCGGAGGCGTGGTTGATTCGTGCGAGACCTGCTTCACTGTTATGTTTACCTGTGAGCTCACTTTCAAGGTAGGTAAAATTCTCTACCAGTTTTACATTGTCGCCATTTATTTGAAATGCAAGAGGCTCTGCTGGGTTGAATCTGTGATATATTATTTCTGTTTTATTGACATTTATTTGGAGCCCCATTGCATGGTATAATTACCTCCGCCTAGGAGGTTATGTTTTACATTGCGTTGTTTTGTTTGTGTGTCTGTTAGCAGGACTACTAAAAAGTTATGAACGGATTATAAAGAAATTTGTGGAATGGTTGGCCATGGGCTGATGCAGATCTGGATCCGGAGTATGCCCCGCAATATCTCCAAAAGTTCTTAAAGAATTTCAATGAAATTTTGTGGGAAGGTGGGCCATGGATCAAGAAAGAACTCATTAAATTTAGGGGCGGATCCGGATCCCATATCCACGGATCAGGATTCGAGATTTCTCAAAAAGTTATAAATGGATTGTGATGAAATTTTGTGAAAGGGTGGGCCATGGGCCAAGGAAGAAATGATTAAATTTTGGAGCGGATCCGGATCCGGAGTATTCCGCATAATATCTCCAGACAATGAAATTTTGTGGAAAGGTGGCCCGTGGACCAAGAAAGAACTGATTAAAGTTTGAGGCGGATCTGGATCTGGATCCGAATCCTTTTTGATGGCAATGGCATTGGCGGAGGTATGCGCTCTGTGAGTGCTCTCAGTTTATGTTGGAGACGATGAGACTGTGCTGTAGGGCTTTTAGGGTATGTGCATGGACAGCACAGTCATCAGCGTATTGCAGCTCTAGGAAATGAACTGTTTAAGTCTGATTGTGATTGAAAACTTCTGAGAGTAAATAAGTTACCACCCTCACACACACCAGCACCCTCACACTCACCACCACCCTCACACATCACCACCACCCTCACACATCACCACCACCCTCACACATCACCACCACCCTCACACATCACCACCACCCTCACACATCACCACCACCCTCACACATCACCACCACCCTCACACACACCACCACCCTCACACACACACACACACACACACACACACACACACACACACACACACACACACACACACACACACACACACACACACACACACACACACACACACACACACACACACACACACACACACCACCACCACCACCACCACCACCACAAAGCATTAGCATGAGCCCTGTTGGCCACTCAGTAAACAAGTGCTTTACCATTAGCCAGCGTAAATGCCATTGTCCCTCAATTACCTTTCACTTCACCAACTAACATTACCTGAAAGCTGAAATTAATTAGTGATGCTAACCTGATGTGTCCACCAATGAGATTCAATCCTTAATCTTTGAATACAATTTACCTAATGGTCGGTGTTAAGTCCCTGTGTGTCCTGGCGGCTGTTGAGTTTATTGTTGACACACGCACGATTTATTTTAATTATTTATTTATTTTCTGCTTTTTAATTTAACTTTTGGGCAATCCTCATGTAGTGAAGAGGTTTAAAAGGCTCCATTAAGCCTTTGAATCCACAGATGTATTTTCTAGTTTTTTTTCTTACTCTCTTCAGACAATTTTAAGAAAGACCAGACCTCATGTGTCGTTGGTGGTGAAGGATGTATTTAACTTTTCTTATTCTAAACGTTTCTCCAAGACCGAATAAAATCGTTGGTGTTTTTATTTTATTTTAATGGAAGGAAGAAGGAACCAAAAGCCATTTCGCAAACCGTTCCTTCCAAGATAGAAGAAAAAAGAGCTTCGAAATTACGTCATCGGTGAGAAATGATTAACCCCTTCAGTAGGCTGAGGTGTACTTATTGCTATCAACACCAGGTTACATAGACCTGTGAAATTCTGTAGTTATTTTATACATCATTCAGGCCTTCATAACCATGGGCCCACCTCAAACAAAACCATTTACTCATATCAATAATAATAATAATAATAATGAATAATAATATTAATAATGGTATTGTTATCGTCATCGTCGTGGTTATATTCGTCACTCTTTTGATATCATACCCTCTTTGATACCGTCTTGCCTTGGTTATCTAGAAAATACAGTTGCCGGATTAATGTTATTGCTGTGGTATCTCGTTCATAAACCCTTATTTACACTGCATGGGGTATGTGCCGTTGCGAGAATTTAGTGCTAGGGAAGAAATGGATGGTTCTTATGCCTCGTGCAGTCGAAACGCGTCACCATAAGCCTTCTTCATTTCTTCACTCACACGGTACTCATAAGTCCATCAGCATCACCCTGCCACCCACCACACTGTCTCTCACCACATCATCTCCCCCTCCCCCCCCAACACACACACACACACACACACACACGCGCGCCACCAAATTAACTTAGGAGGTAGGTGAGCACGTGGCGGAGTTCAGCACGCGCGGGTGCACGTGCGACGCGTGTCTTCACAGGGGTGGTGGTTTGGGAAGGGTAGGGGGCAGTGAAGTGTGGAGAGGCCCCCCTAGGATGGTGTGGTCACTACCCACACACACGTGCCCTGAGTTTGACCAGGTGATGCGCGCACGCACGCATGCACACGCTCTCTCTCTCTCTCTCTCTCTCTCTCTCTCACACACACACACACACACACACACACACACACACATCCTTTACGGTTGCTATAATTTATTCTTGTTTTTGTTGTTGTGGCCTCAGGTTCATGTGGACGTAAACTCTGTAAACTGCAGGCTGAGGATGCTCTTCTCTTGCAGTCCACCATTCCTTTTTCGGACAATAGGAGGAGAGATGGGGGACGTTTGTATAATTAGACAGCGAAGTTCCTTGGTTGTATTTCATCTACCACGTGAAGGCGACCCTCTCCAGCAACTGTTTTTCCTGCCATCGCCAGACAAATGCATTCAGCGTAGCGAAGAACCCTAGCACGAAAGGAGAAAGAAATAATATCCATTCGTGTTAGGTTATCAGAGTCAGGCAGATTCTAACACGCTGGTTATTCTTTTTTCTCGATTACTTTTAAACTGAATGAAACCGCTGAGGAGCATTATGACAAACCTATTTAGACATATCAGTTAATCCCTTCACCCTAAGGACGTTTTCCCAGAACTGAGTGATGTTTTCTTGTATCTGTAAGAATTAAATCATCAACATCATCATCATCATCATCATCATCACCGTCACTCTTTTAATATCATAACACCCTTTTTTTGATACTGTTTTGCCTTGGTTATCTAAAAAATACAGTTGTTGGATTAATGTTACTGCAATTGTATCTCATTCATAAACCCGGATTTACAGTGTATGGGGTAAGAAATTCGTCCTCGTATTGAAAGGACGAGCGTTATATGAGGGAAGTCTCTAAGTAACCCCTACATAGAGCTGAATAAAATCGTCTGGTAGTCACAATACATTACAAAGTGCTATCGTATTGGAGAGACTGTTGAACTGCATTCTCGTCGACGTAAGTGGCTTTGTAGCACCTCATCCTTAGCATCATATTATTATTTATTTATTTTTCCAGTCTGATCCATATGCAAACCAGGTCGTAGTTAATAATATACAATCAGGGTGGTCCATATATAACGCTCCTCTTCCCTCCACCAGGTGCTTTCTCGGGTGTGATGGAAGTGGCTTAGTGTTATCAATGTCTGTTTTGCATAATTTATTCGCTTTTTCCTATTACATCCACACCCACATCAGCAGACTGAGCCATCCCCGGTAAACACAACATCAGGCGAGTTTCTAGTGGGGCGCTATTTACGGTCCACCTGTATAAGTAGTATTTAAGGGAATATAAAGCCGTAATAAGGAAAATAAATCGCTAAGGAAGAGGTGATAACAAGGTCCCAAGCTGGCTAAGAAAGTTGGCCTGGATAGGGTATGTAAGGATGGGATGGGTTCAGATGGAAATTACTCGTAAAAGTTATTTTGTCTTTAAGGTTGTTTTTGTCTTTAAGGTTGTTTTTGTCTTTAAGGTTTTTGTTTTTAAGGTTGTTTTTGTCTTTAAGGTTGTTTTTGTCTTTAAGGTTATTTTTGTCTTTAAGGTTATTTTTGTCTTTAAGGTTGTTTTTGTCTTTAAGGCTGTTTTTGTCTTTAAGGTTATTTTTGTCTTTAAGGTTGTTTTTGTCTTTAAGGTTGTTTTTGTCTTTAAGGTTGTTTGTCTTTAAGGTTGTTTTTGTCTTTAAGGCTGTTTTTGTCTTTAAGGTTATTTTTGTCTACTGTATAAAGTTATTTTTGTCTAAGCTTATTTTGTCTTTAAGGTTATTTTGTCTTTAAGGATGGGATGGGTTCAGATGGAAATTACTCTAGTGTAGATTATTTTTTCCTTACCACAGTGATCGCCTTGTGCTTCTTCCCCTCCCCTTATCCCTCACCCCACTCTACCACACCCCACACCACACACCCCACCACACCGCACACCACACCAACCCCGGAGGTTTTGTGGTCTACCCCTGTCACTCCGCCGCTCGTGAAGTGGGAAGAGAGTGAGTCCCCATAAGTTAAATATTATTACCTATTTTTCTTTTCTCACTATTTAATATTCGCTCTGTGATTTTGAAGGTTCTGGTGGCCGCATGAGTGAGGTCAAGTTTATATACAGGGACTTGCACTCTCATATTCATTTGACTTTAGCGGGGACTTTATACGAGGTGCGGTGTAACTAGGCCCATTTTTTGAGTCGTGATTTTGCACCCTTGCCGTTGCTAGACGTTGCATATTCATCATGCTTCTCCAGTTTAAGATGCAGTTATAAATTCCTCACTCTAGTGTTGGTTTCACATGGGTTAAGAGAGGTTAGATGGGGTTAGGTTGGGTCAGGGGTTAGTTTAGGTTGTTAGGTTAGGTTAGGTTGGGTTAGGTTGGGTTTGGTTTGGTTTGGTTAGGTTGGGTTTGGTTGGGTTAGGTTAGGTTAGGTTGGGTTGGGTTAGGTTAGGTTGGGTTGGGTTGGGTTAGGTTGGGTTGGGTTGGGTTAGGTTAGGTTGGGTTGGGTTGGGTTAGGTTAGGTTTGGTTAGGTTAGGTTAGGTTTGGTTTGGTATGGTATGGTTGGGTTTGGTTAGGTTGGGTTAGGTTAGGTTACGTTAAGTTAGGTGTGAGGCGAAGTGAGGCGAGGTAGGATGTCCTTGCATGTGGGGGTACAGGACACATAGAAAACAGAACTCATAACAGAACACGAAATGGACAGGACAAATGAGTGAAGGACACGTGGAAGGGACACATGATGCAGGACACATGAGTAGCAGAACAAGGAAAAGAGAAAACATGAAAACCATACAGCATACAAGAGACGCAGGACACAGGACGCCCAGGACACATGAAGGATGAAACTCGTGGGCTAGGAGAAGGACAAGAAGTGCAGGACACGAGACAACACACGAGGAACCCGGCAGGACACACGAGGCGCAGGACACACGAAGCCACATAAGAGGGGCCCGATAGAAAACACATCAGATACAGGATACATGAGAGACAACACACGAGGGGCCCGGCAGGACACATGGGGTGCAGGACACATGGGAGACACAGTGGAGGGGGTGGGGGGAGGGGGTGCTAGGCTCTGTGGCTCATTAACCCCTCTAATGGACGAGATTGGTATGGCCTGGTGATTGGGCCTGGGGTAGGGGCCTCGGTGTGGGGTGGCATATTCTGAGTAACAGTGTAGGCTTCGTCACACCTTCTCCTTAGCGATTTATTTTGACGAGACTGGGCGAGGTGAGGGTAAGGATCAGGGTGTGAGATGGCGTATTTTCAGTAGGCTCCGTAACACCTTTTTCTTAGCGATTTATTTTGACGAGACTGGGCGAGGTGAGGGTAAGGATCAGGGTGTGAGATGGTGTATTTTCAGTAGGCTCCGTAACACCTTTTTCTTAGCGATTTATTTTGATGAGACTGGGCGAGGTTAGGGTAAAGATCAGAGTGTGGGGTGACGGATCTTGAAGTAGGATTCGTTGCTCCTTTTTCATGGTGATTTATTTAGGTGGTTTTTGGTGATTTATTTTTTTTGGTGATTTTTTTTTGTGTTTTATTTTTCTTGGTGATTTATTTCCATATTAAACCCTAACATTGTATTGCGTGCTACTTTACCTAACTTTAATATCGACATAGTTTGCGTCAATAAAATACAAGAGGATGCTGATGTATAATGTGTGGAATAAATCGCATAAGAAGAGGTGTTATGAAATCCCATGAGCCACTCGAGAAGACGACCCCATCTTGGTTTTGCCAGACGATTTTACTCAGCTTTGGACAGACCCTTCATGTTCAAGGCAGAGAATTGGATGTGGACAAGTGAGTAGTCGTTTTTCATAATTTTACTCTTTCAGGCACCAGACGATTTTATTCAGCTTTTTTTTTTTTTTAAGTCCTCGTGTTTAGGGCAAGGGTTTTAAGGCGGGCAAGTACTACAGCCTCTTATCTTGCTACTACCAGACGATTTTCCTCAGCCTTGGGGGTAGACCTCTCGTGTTAAGGGCAGTGGTGTGGAGCTGGGCAAGTACTGTAGCTTCTTATCCTGTTACCCAAAGACGATTTTCCTCAGCCATGGGGGTAGGCCTCTCATGGTTAGGGCAGGGAACGATAGACGATTTATTTTCACCTTACAGAGTTCCGTAACCCCCCTCACCTCATTAGATGGCCAGGTATTGTCAGAGTGGATGATAAATTCGACTAGTAACCAAGGAGACTCATTCCTATCTTACAAGACTTGTCGAATGTAATGCAACCACGACGTAGTGACTTGTATGAGTGGCCCGGTTCCCTCAGATGAAAACCAACCGTCTGCAGGCGATGGTGTTAGTGTTCATGTTACCCCCTGACGATTTTTATTAAGCTTAGAGAGAGAGAGAGACAGAGAGAGAGAGATTCGTATGGTAGGGTAGGATGTAGATACTCTTGGTGGTCTCTGATTCACCTTGCACCTTCCAGACGATTTTATTCAGCTGATTCCTGGACTGGTGTGGCTGGGGTTGGGACAGGGGTTTGGATCTGGATGATTATACGTCTTTCTCATCTTATTCTTCACAACCAGACGATTTTATTCAGGTGTTTGGTGAGCATTGAGTGTGGGGAAGCAGCAGTACGAATTCTGTCTTGTTTCGTCCTAGTCTTGCCATCACCGGACGATTTTATTCAGCGTTTGGGAGCTGAATATGAGGATGAGGTGGAGGGATGGAGTGGAGAGGTATATGAGAGAGGGGTGTGTGAGCTGGGAGCAGGGCAATGTAATGGCGGGGGACAGGGCGACATGGAGGCGATTTGTTTGTGGCCACTCCTTACGGGATTAAGGCGTCTGGCAATAGATAGATAGATAGATAGATAGTTTGGGAGGCGTCTCGTTGCTAAGGGGTCAGGGTTTCTCATCTCGCCGTTATCTTCCTTTCACTTTCCTTTCCCGTCATTTGTCTTCCCTTCATGCCATTTAACTGCCGACACGCCTATTTCTCAGTCATCTTCTCTCTCTCTCTCTCTCTCTCTCTCTCTCTCTCTCTCTCTCTCTCTCTCTCTCTCTCTCCTCTCCTCTCCTGTCCTCTCCAACTTCTTTCCCTCCAATCCCCGCTTTCCTCTCCTTTCCAAATCCTTCTCTCTCTTCCCTCTCCAGCCCCCTTCCCTCAGCCTCTGTCCTCTTTAGCCTCCTTCCTTCCCTCCCTCTCCTCTCCTCTCCTCTCCTCTCCAACTTCTTTCCCTCCCCTCCTCCTCCCTCCTCTCCTGACCAACCACCTTCCTTCCCTTTCCCCCTCGCCTCTCCTCTCCTCTCCAACCTCCTTCCTTCCCTCTTCTCTCCAACTTCATTCCCTTCCTCCTTCCTGCTTTTCTCCTCGCCTTCCATTTCCTCGTCCTCTCTCCTCCTCCATTTACATTTCCTCTCTCCTCCGTTTATCCGTCCTCTTTCCAGCACCACTTCCTCCCTTTCCTCCTTCATTTCCCTTCCCTCGCTCCCTCTCAGTTTCTCTCCCTCTCTCGTTTATCATTTTCTCCTCCTCCTCTTCTTCTTCTTCTTCTTCTTCTCCTCTCTCTCTCTCCCCCGCTGCAGTTCCTCTCCCTTCCCCCTCTCTCTTTCTCTCTCTCCCCGTCTCCCTCCCCCCTTCCTCTCAGCGTGTCTCATCACTCAGCACATTAGGGATAATGAGGTAAGAGCGGGATCCTAATTTAATCCTTCACAGGTTAGGATTAGCTCTCGTCTCAACAGTCTCTCAGTCCTCCCCCCCCTCCTCCTCTCTCTCTCTCTCTCTCTCTTATTACGTACCCTTTTCCCAAGTGGTCTAGTGGGTTTAGGGCATTACCCAGGGTGGTTGTTTTGCTACCCACTAGTTCGATTCCCAAGAGACCACCCGAACTTTGACCATGCAGTGCCATCAGGAGGGTAGTCTGGTCACCTACCCTTCCATGATCGTGACTACAACAGCCTAGCCGCGAACACTTACTCCTCAGGGAGGGTAATAGGAAGCTGGGTATTAACGTCACTGTAATTTCCTTTCACACCTCCAATTCTCACCGTCTTATCCACTTTATCTATACTCCGTTCACCTTAAGTTGGCGTAAAATTGCCATCACTCCATCGCGAATATTGAACTGCAGGTAGAGATGAACGGTAGAATATGATGCTAGTCACGAAGAATCTCTAAGGAAAGGATGTTGAGCCGTAGTATTGTCTTCTTCTGCCACTGAACTTCGGGAAATACGCTGCCAAAGGACGCTACTCTCCACCTAGTTAAAATGAAGGGACTGTAGTTTCCCCTGCTAGTGACAGCCCTTTCAGAACGATGATGTGGAAAAGGTCTTCAGGTCCCACTCTATATCCTCTTCCCACTCCTCATCCCCTTCCCACTCTTCCACTTCCCTGCACTCTTGCCTTGCCACTCCCCTCCACTCAATGTTAATCCCACTTCCTTCTTCCTCTTATTCTCCTCATTTCCTCAACCACTTCCATTCTCCTGTGCAATTTCCCTGCCTTCCTCTCCTGCCACTCCCTCTTCCTCCACATTTCCCTGTCACTCCCCCTCCTCTTTCCCTCTTACTCCCCTCCTCCCCCTTCCCTGCCACTCCCCTCCGCCCCTCTCCCTGCCACTCCCCTCCGCCCCTCTCCCTGCCACTCCCCTGCTCCCCTTCCCTGCCACTCCCTAACCCTATCCAGTCCCAGTCTCTCAGTCTCCCCTGTCAAGCACTCCTTCCTCCATCCTTACCTCTTTCCTTCCTCCCTTCCTACTCCTCTCCTCTACAGCTCACCTACTCCCTCCCCTGCCACTCCCCTTTCCCCTCCCTTGCCAAATCTCCTCCTCTCCTTACCTACCACTCCCCTCTTTCCTCCCCCTGCCCCACTCCCCCTCCCTCTCCCCCAATTCTGGCTTCTCCCACTCCTTGTGCCTCCTGTGAGTGATTACTTGGTTAATGGAGTGGTGTGGGTGGAGAGAGAGAGAGAGAGAGAGAGATTGGAGGATCATGAAGGAGGAGGTTGAATGAGAGTGGGAGAAGAGATTAGTTAAGAGGGAAGGGAAGAGAAGGCAAAGGAAGGAATTAGAGGAATTGGAGCCGGTGAGTGAGAGAAGAAAGGAAGGCAAAGGTGAGAGAGAGAGAGAGAGAGAGAGAGAGAGAGAAGTAAAATGGGCGGAGGGATTTTTTTCAAGATACAAGAAGGAAGGAAGGAGTTTTGTGTTGGAAAACTTAATGCACTTCAGGCCATATTTTAAGTGGTTTAGTCATGTCGTTGCACATTTTCCTGAGCAGTTTAGCCAGCATATTACACATTAACCTCCTTTTCTATGTTGGAGCCTATAAAAACGAAACGAAACGAAATATAGACACTGTATCAATAACATAGAAGAAGAGAGTGAGGTACTGAATTAATCGCCAAGGGAAAAATGTTTCGAAATTTCCAGACTACTTAGACTCTTAGAGAATGATCGATAGAACGGGCAAAGTGTTTTTTTTTTTTTTTCTTTTCGCAGAGGTGACCCGCCTCAACCTACCCTGAGTAGCATTAAGTGAGCAGTAAATCCCAGCCACGCCTCAGATATACACCTGTACGGGCCACATCCGGTTGGAGCGCCTCAGTCCACTAATCCACCAGAGTGAAGAGAAGAAGGACCAGAATGAGGGGGGGGGGAAATGATGTGTAATGTACCATGTGTCTTTAACCATCATATTTGCTTTCTCTTTTCGCCTTTTTTTTTTTTTATGCAAGAAAGAAGGAACCAAAGGCCAGGAGCCCCCATTTTTTGTTCCCTCCAAGAAAAAAAGAAAAAGAAAAAAGAGCCAAATTCAAGATCCGTTCATTTGGGTGTTGGAGAGGGGTGCCTTCACGTGCTGGCACTGATATAGCCGGCCAGGACCCCAGACTGGATACACAAACGTCCCTCAACGCCTTCCCTATCCCCCGAAAGGAAGATGGGTGACTGCAGGAGTGAGGGGGGGGGAGTAGTTTCAGCCAGCAGTCTACCGAGAGTCCATATCTATTTCTGCTACAAGTTGATTTTTTTTTTCTTTTCATTTCCAAGCCACTTTTTTTTATTTTAATGGAAATTTTTAGAACTAGACTTTCTTCTTTATTAGCTGTCAACACGGGAGATTATTTTGAACCCCTTCAGTCCGATGGCGCGTTTTATTTTATTCTTGCTCTCTCCAGACGATTTTATTGACCTGGGGGGGGACTATTGAAACTTCAGGGGTTAGATGTGGCCCTCATTAAACCGTTCTCCAGTACACGTCCATTCCAAGTTCAGTGAAATTGTCTGAACCTAAAAGCAAAAATCGTCTGGATGTAGCAAGAGGAAAAAAATCGTCTGGATGTAACAAGAAAAATCGTCTGGATATAGCAAGAGAAAAAATCGTCTGGATGTAGCAAGAGGAAAAATCGTCTGGATGTAGCAAGAGGGAAAAATCGTCTGGATGTAGCAAGAGAAAATCTTCTGGATGCTACAAGAGGATAAAATCGTCTGGATTATCAAGAGCAAAAAATCGTCTGGATGTAACAAGAGCAAAAAAAGTCTGGATGTATCGAGGAGAAAATCGTCTGAATGTATCAAGAGGGGAAAATCGTCTGGATGTAGCAAGAGGAAAAAATCGTCTGGACGTAGCAAGTGAAAAAAATTGTCATAGGAGTGAAGGGGTTAAGTTGAATAAAATCGTCTGTAGTGTTAGAGAATATATTGTGCAAAAACGTTCATGGTATCAGAGGCTTTACATTACTCCCTCCCTAACCCCACATTGATTTTCCCTTTCCCTTATTTCCTGCCAATTTACCCTCTTGTTTCATCTACCCCCTCCTCCCCCCTTCCCTCCCCCTCCTCCCCTCCCTTTCCCCCTCCCCTCCTCATCTCCCCTTCTCCCCTTCTCCCTCCCCCCCTCCCAGGTACAGGTGGTCAGACAGCCTCACCTGCGCCGCACCTGAGCTAGAATTCACAAAGGATCTTGATTTTTTTTTTTTCTATGGGGACTATGTCTGGAATTCTTGTCGGTTAAGAAAGCTCCCTAACACCTTTTCCTAAGCGACTTAATTTGCTTGTTTACATGTTACCGTCCTTCTCCGTGCTTACAAAAATCATTCTAATATCGCCATACTCTGCAACCACTCATAACCAGAATTAAATCGCCAAGGAAGAGTTGTTGCGGGACCTCCTTATCGGACGAAAATACGAACCCAAGTCTCCTTAGCATCAACCTACCTGTATAAAGTGTGGAGTATTATTTTCATTGTACATCTCTGGTCATTTCAAAACATCGTGTAGATTCATATTACCCTGGCCCAAAATTTTAATGTACCATCATATTTATATTCTGAAACATCAGTTCATTATGTCCAAGAATGTACGTGGTGTCCAGCGTACACCATAGAGCAGTGCGAAATGTCCGAAAACCGACAAAAGACCTTACCGATGGGACAGACTGGATGGAGGGGAGGGGGTTTTGTAGGGGTTGGGGGATAGGGGTTGGTAAGGGGGTGGGGGATGAGGGGAATTAGTGGGTTGTAGATGTGGGGGTGGGGAATGAGTAGACGGGCATTGGGTAGGGGTAGAGTCGGGGAAGTGAATGTTTCCTAAAAGGTGGAGTCCATTGCTGCGGGGGAAAGTTAATCTGTTCAGTTCAAATGTATTTTTATATTTGGGTCTTGCTGTCTGGTCGATTTTATTCAGTTTAGAGATGTTATGAACCTGTGGATTTATAAACGACATTCATTAACCCCTTCACTTTCAAGGCTCGCTTTTCCTTTTTAGTCTGGTAGAAGCAGGAATGATGTGCAGGATGGAGAGGAGAAAGGAGACAAGGAAGAGAGAGAGAGGAAAGGCCAAATGTGGGCTATTGAGAAGATCGAAAGGAGAGGAGGAAAGAAGGGACAAGGCGTATCGCAGGAAAAGAGGAAAGAATAGGAGGAGACAGAAAGTAAAGATCGAGTGAGGAAAGGAGAAGAGGAGACGGAAAGTAAAGATCGAGTGAGGAAAGGAGAAGAGGAGACGGAAAGTAAAGATAGAGTGAAGAGCAGAGAAGATAGAAAGGGGGCGAAGAGAGAGGAAGGAAGAGAGTAAAGAAAGGATGAGAGCCAGAGAGAACGTAGGGACGAACTAAAGAAAGATGAAGAAGGAGAGGAACTTGAGAGTAAAGATGAGTGAAGGGCAGAGAACGTACGCAGGGAGAGGTCGAGGTTGAAGGAGGAAAGTGGGGTAAAGGAGAGACAAGGTAAGAGGCTGGGAGGGGGTAAGACGGAGGTAGGGACAGGGTGGGGGAGAGGGAGAGGGGTAGGGAAAGTTGTCGGAGTAGAGACTGAGTGAGAAGGGAGGAAGGGGCAGGATTGGAAAGGCGAGGGAGGGGTGGGGTAAGGATGGGACGAGAGACAAAAACAGGAAGGAGGGGAGGGACAGTGATAGGGGGAGGGATTGAGTGAGGGGGAGGGAGGGAGGAAGGGAGGCAAGAGAGATGGTGCGAAGAAGAGTGGGAGGGAAACAGGATGTAGGGATAGGAAGACGATGGGTAGGAGCAGGAGCGAGGGATGGTGAGGCTGAAGGACAGGGAGAGAACTGAACAAGGAAAAAGGAAGAAGAAAGACAAATTAAGAAAATGAAGAAGACGGGGAGGGCGATAGCCGGGGATAAGGAGATGATGAGAGATAAGGACAGGGAAACTAAGGACAGGGATGGAGACAGAGACAAGGATAGAGAAAGGACGGAGCATGTGAGTAAGTGTGTGGGAGCCTTTACCGTGGAGCGTGGAGCGTGGAGCCGGGTCGAGGCGTGCCCTGGCTAAGTTAGCAAATCGGCTTGAGCTGCGCGCTTTCTAATTGTCCCAGGGGATTACCGCGGAATCTGGCCAACTGGGGTCCCCATCAGATAAGCCTACCATTGATTACCAATTAATTACTATCGCTGCTTCCAATATCATTTCATTATTTTGGAAGTGGCTTGTTATGTGTGGTCAGGCGGGGATAATTGGACGCTTGATGAAGGGGCCGACATTACACATTCGCTAGGCGGATTTTAATTAACGGTGAATGGACTCGGCCCGGCTTAGAGTCCTCCAGTTGGGGTGCACTGGACACTTTTGTAGGGGGAGCCCGCACCCCCCTGACCCCTCCCCCCTCCTCGTTACAAGGGGGCCGGACGGTGAAGCTGTAACCAAGCCTCTCGCTGTACACGCCGGACATGCACAGGGGCGAGTGTAGCTATATTCTATTCACTATAACTTGGCCTATAAATTGCCTTCTGAGCTATATCGTGTTCATTATAACTTGACCTAAAAATTGCCTTCTCAGCTGTATTCCCTTCACCCCTGACCTAAAATTGCCTTCTCAGCTAAATTTTTTTTCACCCCTGACCTAAAATTGCCTTCTCAGCTATATCCTCGTTCCTTTAACTTGGCCAAAAATTCCTTCTCACCTATACCCCCTTCCCTGTAACTTGGCCTAAAATTACCCTCATTCATATTAATTTCACTATACTTGACCTAAAATTGCCATCTTTCCATCTAAAATACTGTTCTGCAGCAAAATAAACACGAATATGGTACTACACTGTGTCCACTTTTACTTGGCCTAAAATTGCCATCTCTCCATCGTGAATGCTGAGATGTAACACGAAATTAACACTTAGGGTATGGTGCTAGTCACGAAGAAGTGCTGTGGATGGAGAGCCAGAGCAGTGTCTAATTCTGCTACAGATCATTCACTTTAACTTGGCCCAGATTTTCGTCCATTTGCAGCGTATTACACGTATTGGCAGAAAAGAACAATGCTGTGGCTCTATATCCTTTCCATGGCACTTCCTCGTGACTAGCACCATATTTTAGTTTTAATCTAGTGTTACAGCTCAGCATGCAAGATGGAGAGATGTCAGTTTTGGGCCAAGTGAAGGTGATTGGAGTATAGTCACGATGAAGTGCTATGGGAAGAATATTAAGCCGTAGTATTGCCCTTTTCTGCAATTTAGCTGTAACAAGGGATTAACACTAGTATATGATGCTAGTCACGAAGAAGTAATATCTTGTTCTGTCACTGAGCTGCGGTAAATAGGCTGCAAAAGGACGAAAATCTAGACCAGCTTAAGGTGAACGAACCATAACATACCATCACCAGCTTTTAACCCCTTCCATCCGAGAACGTACAATTTTCTGCATTATTTTTGTCACTTACAGACGATTTTATTCAGCTTAGGAGGGGTTAGATGTAGCCTTCGTTACCCCTTTCACGACGGGCGATCTCCCATGCTGAGTAAAATCGTCTGGAGGTGGGACGCTTTGCCTTACTGAATAAAATCGTCTGGGGATAGGATGAAGTGATTAAAAAAAACAGGCCATCGGATTGAAGGAGCCATCATCTTAAAGTCGATGGTTAATCTTTAGTTATTCTTGTCATCTCCGGACGATTTTATTCAGCCTGAGGAGACTTTGCAATTGCAGGAGTTAGATGTGGCTTTATTAACCCTTCCACTGCAACAAATCTCCCGAAAGCTTAATAAAACCGTCTAAATAAAAATAAAACCGTCTAAAGGCAGCATGATTGTAATGAAAAGTGGGCCATGGCAAGTGTGTGTGTGTGTGTGTGTGTGTGTGTGTTTGTTTGTTTGTGTGAGTGTGTGTGTGTGTGTGTGGCCCTAGGTTCATCCGGTCGCGAACCCAGTGGACTGCAGGCTAAAGTTATTCCACAGTCCACCATCCTTTCTTCGGGGGATAGGATGGGAATTGAGGGACGTTTGTATACCTGGGCAGCTCCACCGGCCGGGCACATCGATCCCAGCACGCGAAGGGGTCAGTAATTACGTGAGAGGGACAACAGGAGGACAGAACTCAGCAGTGAAGGACAGGATTACAGGACAGAACAACCCCTCTCATTACCAGCTAACTGCTCATCTTTCCCCTCACTTCCCTCTCAATACTCATCTTACTTTGCCCCTGTCCCCTCACCTGTAATCTCAGTCTACTTCTGCTTCCCCTCACTGCTCATCTCCTCTCATTACCTGCTCTGACCTGGCCACTCATCTTTCCCCTCACTGTGCATGTCTCTCCCCTCACTTCTCATCTCCTCAATTAATGCAATCACCTCACTAATCATCTCCCCTCACACTGACTCTCACCTCATCACCCTCTCCACTCATCCCCTCACCACCCTTACCATTCATCCCCTCACCACTCATCCCCTCACCACCCTCACCACTCATCCCCTCACCACCCTCACCACTCATCCCCTCACCACCCTCACCACTCATCCCCTCACCACCCTCACCACTCATCCCCTCACCACTCATCCCCTCATCACCCTCACCACTCATCCCCTCACCACCCTCACCACTCATCCCCTCACCACCCTCATCACTCATCCCCTCATCACCCTCACCACTCATCCCCCTATCACCCTCACCACTCATCCCCTCACCATCCTCATCACTCATCCCCTCATCACCCTCACCACTCATCCCCTCATCACCCTCACCACTCATCCCCCTCACCACCCTCATCACTCATCCCCTCACCACACTCACCACTCATCCCCTCCACCCTCACCATTCATCCCCTCATCACCGTCACCACTCGTCCTCTCATGATCCTCATTACCCTCACCACTCTCCTCCTGTCACACTGTTTCTCTTTCTCCTCACTCATACTCACTATAGTCATTTTATTCATCCACTCTTATCATACTCACTGTACAATCGCAATCAGAATTTTCACCAACACTCCTTCTGGGTGTGGTGATAGATGGTGTTACGTGAAATCAGAGTCTGGATCCACAACTCCACACTATATGTAGGGATGGGTCTGACGCCCCCAGTAGCCGTAACACACAAAATCCTCCCCAGCTCCCAAACACACAGGCTTTAAACGTTCGTAGTCATGTAGCGTCGATTCCCTAGCTTTCCTGTGCTCCCAAACAACCCTCAAAGTAACAAAACAAACGTCAGAACACTAACCCACCGTCAAATATAACCCTGATTTCTCCATAATAATTTAACTCTCGCTTCATCTTTCTTTGAACGGCCTGGCTCGTAAATGGCATAACCAATCACTTATTATTCTTCACTAAGGAGTTTCGTTGTTCACCGTGTATGATGCGTGATAAATACTGGCCGAAAAAGGTCATTGGTCATAGGTGAGGAGTAGGTCAACTTTTATAGTTTTTATCCAGTTTACACCAAACTTGGTGGAATGGTTGAGGGTCAGAGGCTGAACTGATAAAATTTTGAGAATGGGTCAAAAGTGAAAATCATAGGACAAGGTCAGAGTTTCCGCCCATGAACTTAATTATTTTTTATTCTGTTTGAATGCAAATTGTTGGAAGGGTTTAAGGTTTGCCAATGATAAAGTGATTATTTTAAGAACAATAGATCAAAGGTCAAGGTCGCAGGGCAAGGTCATCTTAATGCTATTGATCTAATTTGAACCTAGCGCTGTGGGGGGGGGGTAGAAGGTCATGCTGGGATGAAGTATGTCAAGTCTGAGAATCGGTCAAAGGTCATGGTCACGGTCAAAAGTTCGGGGTAAGACCGCTTGTAAGGTGCTGGTGTTGCGCTGTGTGAGTGCTCCTCCTTGTTGTTACCTCCAGGATATTTTGTTCAAATCAGGAGAGACTTCCAGCATGAAGGGCTTCCTCGGAGCATTCATTACCCCTTCATTACAAACGTTCTTATAAGTTAAATATTGGCCCAGTCTTTTGTAACCCTCTAACACAATGAAACATGTGTAAAAATACATTTTATAAAATGTTTGGAGTAGTAGGGATGGCGCTGTGCCAAGAACTATAGGAACAAGGCGAGGCAAATCCATGTTACACTACGGTATCTTTAAGTAATGTGCTTTACATTGCAAAGGTCCATTATGGTGCAACAGTTGCTTAGGTATAGTTGCACCCAAAATGACAAATGCCATGAATATGGTATAACTATTGCTTCCATGCAGTGCTTTAAAAGAATAAAAAAAATACATATATACGTCGGGATGGGATCACATGTCCTTTAGCTGTCTCAACCATGTTCCAATGATTTTTGACACTGTGCCGTCCATACATCATCAAACAGCAGTTACTGGGTTAATGCATATATATATATATATATATATATATATATATATATATATATATATATATATATATATATATATATATATATATATATATATATATATATATACAGTATATATATATATATATATATATATATATATATATATACCTTTCTATGTATCTATCTACCTATATATTTATACCGGTATATTATACCGTATATTTACACACACACACACACACACACACACAAAATGTGTGTGTGTGTGTGTGTCTGTGTCTGTGTCTGTGTCTGTGTGTCTGTGTGTATTAGGTTAATCCAAAAAAGTAAAGCTTCAATTAAATTCTCTCCACAAAGTTTTTATACATCTTGGTGTGGACAATAATCGTGCAAAATTTCACGTCATTCGGTGAATATTTATGGGTCGCTCCACTTGCCTCATTGGGAAATTTGGGGAAATTCTGCAATTTGTTTTTTTGTTTTTTTAATTGCAAAACTGAGTTATGGATTTTTTGTTTTGTTTTGTTTTCAAAGGAACCAACAAGCCGGATACACAAGAGCAGAAAAGAGAAAAAATGCTATTACATGATATTGGGGATATCTTCATCATTTCTTCTTCTTCGGAGTCGCCTTGGATGGTGTTGGCATCTGTTTTCGGTGGGTGGCGACGAGTTGCAGGAGGTACTGCTTCTGGCCCTCGTTTCAGGTCAGAGTGTCATTGTAACTTTGGACGAGAGCAGAACCTTGCGTGGCAGCATCACTGATGATCTTCGTCTTCGAGTCACGCTGTCTGTGTTCCCAGTAGTAGTCATTATCTTGTCACTCCTGTGAATCCTTCTGAAGGGACTAACACACCTCCTCCTGACCCCAGACCTTTAAGGCAACAATGAGGGTCAGTGACCGCATCTTGACGAATGGTGCCACGTCAGTTTGGCACCAGCAGCCAGCATGTTGATGTGCCGGGGGCAACCATAATTTGGGGGGCATTGGATGTGTTGATCCATTCTATTTTGGGTATCTGCATCTGTCCTGTTATCAAAGAAGACTAATCCAGTCAGATGCGTCGACAAGTACCACAGGTTGCGGCTCTGAGCTGTCATTGTCACTTGCCCAGCTCTTCCGTGGGGAAATCTCTTCAGAAAACTCAGCATTTCAAGATGATTGAGAGAAGCTCGTGTCCCCATCGGTGCTTCATGCCAGTACTTCACGTACTCTGCCCTCCTATGCACCCTGTTCATTTCGTGCACCCCTCCATGGACCCCATTATTCCATTTGAAAAGTTCATGCACCCTGGAGTTCACCGTTCTAGACTGTCCAGACATGTTGCCAACGGCCGGATACCTTCAACAAGGGCGACGGCTAACAGCTGCCAAAGACGTCACTATTTGGTGTGCTAGGCGACAGTTGTGGTGTGTAACGTCACGTTTAACTGGCTATGGACAGACCCTGCCCATTCCCCGTCCACCAATGAAAGGTATGTTACAGACGCACTTCTCGTACACAGCAGGCGCTGAGCACACGCAGAAATGCTTGGCACACGGGCATTAGCACATACCGGCGCGCCAGGTGGCGTCTGCTATCCCCATCCGCCACCTATATACCAGCACTGTATTACTTCTCAACTCTCCCCATTAATATGCCCTAATTTTACAGCACAAAGTCAAGTGTACACATAACGTGCATGCTGACTGCAATTTTGTCGCCGACATTTTTTGGCATGTTGGCAGGTTTTTCTACCCATGTCTAAGTATAATACTGTAGTATTATGAAGTGTGGGGCGACCTCTAAATATTCACAAATCTGGCTGAAATTTTGCACACAATATTTGCACACCAAATGGACAAAAACCACACTTACGGAGACTACGACAACTTTGAAATTTTATCCTATGGATTTGGACAACATTAGTACTGTACACACACACACACACACACACACACACACACACACAGACATATATATATATATATATATATATATATATATATATATATATATATATATATATATATATATATATATATATATATATATATATATATATATATACTGTATATATATATATATATATATATATATATATATATATATATATATTAGTATTGAAACTGCCATCAACCTCATACACGACGTATAAGGGAATTGTTGCTTTATTGTTTGATGTTATATTTCTTATTTTTATATATATGATATTTGTGTTTGTATGTGTATTGTTTGTAGAGCATATTAAAACTAAACCAGTTAAGGTACTCAGTACCCTTCACATTATCAGACTAAATAATTGGTAAACTTCAGAGTCATAAGTCTTGGTAACAGACAGAGCCTTTAAGTAGGCAGGATTTTTGAGAGGGCTGAATCACAGTTTCCTGTTTTTGCGGTAAAAGCAACACGGATGTGGCCGCTAATGGATAATATAGGATGAGGGTTGATAACGGTAACAAACATTTCCTCAGGATAAGAGTTTTATTATGTTGGATGTGGATTTTTGATAAGTTTTAGTCCTTTTTTCTTTTCATCTTTATTCGCTGAGGGTTTGATTTATGCAAATATACCATTCCATATGCAGAGGGGTTGGATGATACTTAATAACCCTTAGGTAAATAAATTGTCTGGAAGATGTCAAATTACAGGTGTAATTCTTGTAAAATGCTGTATTTATATACCCAAGCATATGTGAAGGATTGATAGAGTACTTGTACTGTTTACTCTCAACCCCTTCAGTCCGGTGGCGTTTTACGTACTTATTAGGCTACCTTCGTCAAGTATGTACAGTATTCACCCCTGTTGTCCTCTGCTAGTGTGTTTGTCCACAAGATATCTCGGTGAGTTGTTGATGGATTGGATTGAAATTTTGTGGATACGTGGGTCATGGGCCAAGGAAGATTTGATTAAATTTTGGTGGTGATCTGGGTTGTCTGATGGGTGTTGGTGGAAGGATGCGCTCTCTCACGGTTGTATTATTGTTAATGCTACTTCCAGACGATTTTGGGGAAGATGTCTTACCTTGAGAGGGATTAATGACGGCTATATCTAACCTTGTCAGCTCAAACAGTCCCTCCAGGGCACAGTGGTACTGTCTCAATATAGTAAGAATGAAGTGAATTATACCACATCGCACGGAAGATATTGAGAGAGTACATTGTCAGAAGCCCAGTATTAACCATTTTCACACTTCTCTTCCAATTTTCACACTTCTCTCTTTCCCATTGTTTTCAGTGTGCTAAACTGAAGTGCGTGAAGTACAAAAGCATCTCCTGAAGCCGCGCTGGACTGATCTGCTGATGGGTAAGTAGACTCAGAGAATCAAATCTATGTCTAATTCTGTCTGAAGGGGAGTGAAACAATAATTCTTTTACCTTAATTTGGCCCAGATTGCTATCCTTTTGAAGCTTATTTTACGTAGCTCATTGGCAAAAAAGTCAGTGTTTTGGCCCTACCTTTTTTTCCTATAAAATTTCTCTGTGACTAGCCTCATATTTTGGTATTCAACTGATATTAAAGCTCAGCACACAAGGTGGAGAGATGGCAATTGTAGGCCAAGTTAGAGTAAAAAAACTATTGCCAAACATACCCAGATTCACACCAGGACGAATGCATGTCTTGTATGATTCGATTTTTTCCACTATATCCCCAGTAATCTAGGAATATGCTGTGTTTATGGGTTCATTTTGAAAGATACTGTGTTCTGTGCCTCCGTGGGTCACCTGAATTGTACCGTAGCCAAAATCAGCCAAATAATGTAATGTTGACCAAGGTAAGTGGACATTTATTTTTTCCTGAAGCCATTGTTATTTTTCTGATAATAGTATCTGTGTATGTTATGGTGAGCGAAATGTATATGTAGATGGGGTGGAAAGCATGCGTGTCCAAATTCAATTCTACGCCTGTGCTGGCGTCATTCCGATAGCATTTATACTTCCATACTTAGAACTGTAGTGATATGGACGTAGGAAATCAGGACTTTTATCATCCTATGTAACTCTTATGCTGTCAGTTCAGTTGGTGATATACGGTTCAGAAATTCGTGACTGCTTTGGATTTTCCCTTTAACTTAGCTTTAATGCGATATTTTCCTGTTACAGCCTCAAAATGTGGACACCTATTTCTCATATGTACTGTGTTGTAATTATATCCTGATGAACATTTCACTACATATCCAATATTATTAACCCCGGGAAAGAAGTGACAAGGGGGGGCCAAATCGCACGGTCCTCTGAATTTACCCCGCTCAGGTGGTTTGTAATGCTGGAGAGGGGCGCCTTCACGTGGTGGCCCCAGTTAGAACCTGACGGCTTTACTGCCCGGTTATACAAATGTCCCTTAGCCCCCCCTCCCTGTCCCGATAAGGAGGAGGATAGACTGTTAAAGGGCATCCTCAGCCTGCAGTCCACCGGGTTCACGTTTGAGATGACCTTAGGCGCACAGAAGCAGCAGGTTGTTTGTCTGTCAGTGGTTGCTCAGCCATGAAACTTGTAAAACCCACCTCAGTCAAGTGTATAACCATCTCAGTATTACTCAGAATTGTGCTTGTGCCATCTTGCTTCTTCCTGTGCCAGTGTATTTATTTATTTATTTACTTATTCATTTTTCATATTTCTTTCAGATCTCAAAGTTTCTTCAGTTATGTTTTTGTTGAAGTGTAAAATTTTTCGTGTCGATATTAGGTTCATTTTTTTTACTCCTACATCCATCTAATTTGTAGGTACTCTTATTGCTATGTTCCCTCCCTTCATTAGAGGCTCCTTAGTGGGCTGCATTTCAGAAGTTTGTTCCATGTCATGTTGGCTTTCCTGACTGCTGATTCTAGTGCTGCTTCGATTATTATCCTCGTGAAGTTATCCTCGTGAACTTGTCGTTTATTAGTTGTGTTGTTATCAGTGTTATCCATCACGTAAGCGTATGTATTCCCAGGCAGGAAGTTTAAGTCCGTCTTTTTGCTAGAAGGATTAGGCACTTCCTCTTCGTTTTTTGCCTGAAGGATTAGTTATTTCCTCTTTATTTTCTGCCTGAAGGATTAGTTATTTCCTCTTCATTTTTGCCTGAAGGATGAGTTATTTCCTCTTCATTTTTGGTAGAAGGATGAATTATTTCCGCTTGAATTTTGCTAGGAGGATTAAATTTTTTCCCCTTTATCATTCTATCTATTTCGTCGGAGGTGTTGTGTTGTGCTGACTTTTCGCCATCCTGTAGTCACCCTCTACGTTATTGGGTTTAGTACAGCAACTTTATTGTACTCGTATGTGCAGTGCCAGTGAGGATGAAGTCTGTTGCAGTGTATCTTTCTCCAGTTGTTCCGCTTCAGGCCAGAGAGAGAGAGAGAGAGAGAGAGAGAGAGGGTATTCATCATCTTTGGCTGTTTATTGCATCCCGCTACGTATCACCCTGTCCTTGAGGCAGCTGAATCTATGACTTCTATTAAAAGCACTTGAAATCGTTTACCATTTCTACGAGATATGACAGAAGAGATGGGATCATTGAAGGAAGGTTGTTTCAGTGGTATTATTATTTTCTTATTTGTTTTCCCTTCCTCTGTGGTTATAAAAAAAATAGGTCACTACTGTAGTTGTCTTTTTCTAGGCTTTTCTGTGGCCCTGGTCTATAATATTTTGTATTTTAATGTATAATAATGATGTTTTCAATGTATTTTCCATTCTTGAGTTCCTTTTTTTATATGAGGTCATAGGTTTCTTTTATATCAATTTTCTTTACCTTTTTGGTGTAGTGTTGTTTTCAGGCTTGTGTTATGAAGGGGTTGTTACTTTCTGTGCTTCTTAAATATATTCGCGCGCGCGCGCGCGTGTGTGTGTGTGTGTGTTTTTAATAATAATTTTTGGCTTCTCTATTTTGATCGTATTCTTCTGGTGAGCGGGGGTGACTTTATGTATACCAGGACATGGAAAGCGAGAGCAAGTGTTGTGTAGATCGGTGTGTGTGTGTGTGTGTGTAGCTACATGTATGTGTGTGTACATAACGGAACAGGAACGTGTGTGTGTGTGTGTGTGTGTGTGCGCGATTGCTTTCATGAATGTGTGTGGATCATCTGTATGTGTATGTATTGTGTGTGAGTGTTGTCATGTACGCAAGGTAGAGGGACTTGGGTATTACCGGCCCCCCCAACACACACACACACACACACACACACACACACACACACACACACACACACACACACACACACACACACACTTTGCCTATCCTTTTCTCTTCTCAAGTCTCATCTCCTCACGCCTCCCTCTCTCCTCCCTCCTCTTCTCTGCTCATACCTGGGTTCCCCCCCCCCCCGCCTCTCTCTCTCTCTCTCTCTCTCCTCCTCTTCCTGCCTCTAGTCTCATCTCGCCATATCTAGTGCACCCTTAGATCCTCCCCTCCCCTCTCCTTTTCCTCACCTCTCATCTCCGTCCTTCCCCCTCCCTTCTTCCTTCTTTCATTGTCTCTGTCCCTCCAACCTTTCCTTTTCCTTTCTTCTCTTCATGTCTTACCTCCCTCTCTCCCTTCCTCAGAGCTCTCCTCTCCTCTACTTTCTTCTCTCGTAATGTCGTCCCTCCTTTTCTCTCCCTTCCTCCAACCTCTCCTCACCTTTCCTCATCCCTTCCCTCGCCCCCTCTCTCCCTTCCTGCGACTTCTATCCTCTCCTCACCCATTCCCTCTCTTTGCCTTCGTCCAGCCTTTCCTCTCTTCCCCATTCCTCACACCCCGTCTTATCTCTGCTCTCCTCCCTATCCCTCTCCCCCCGTCTCTTATCTGCTCTTCCCATCTCTCTCTCCCTGTCTCTTCTCTGTTCTCCTCCCCATTCCTATCTCCCCATCTCTTCTCTGCTATCCTCCCCATCCCCCTCTCCCCGTCTTTTCTCTGCTCTTCTCCCCATCTCTCTCTCCCCGCTTTTTCTCTGCTCTCCTTCCCATCCCTCTCCCCCTTTTCTTCTTTTCTCTCCTCCCCATCCCTCTCTCCCTGTCTCTTCTCTGCTCTCCTCCCCATCCCACTCTCCCCGTCTCGTCTCTGCTTTCCTCCCCATTCCTCTCTCCCTGTCTCTTCGCTGTTCTCCCCATCCCAGTCTCCCCACCTCTCCCCTGATTTCCTCTGCGCGCACGTCCAATACCCTTATATTTTTGTTTCGTTTATGAGTGCACTAACAGCGTTTGTTAATACACGTTCCGATTCACTTTAAAACTTGCCAACTCCGCCTAATCACTTGTGGAAGTAATTGGTCCAGATATTTATTCCAGTCCAGACTTATCCGTTCCATTGTGTCCGGTAATTACAAGGATCTATCTCTGCGTTGCTCCCCCTCTCCCCTCCTCCCTTGTGGCTCCCCCCCTCCCCTCCTCCCTTGTGGCTCCCCCCTCTCCCCCCTCCTCCCTTGTGGCTCCCCCCCTCCTCCTCCCTTGTGGCTCCCCCCCTCCTCCTCCTCCCTTGTGGCTCCCCCCTTCTCCTTTGTGGCTCCTCCCTCCTCCTCCTCCCTTGTGGCTCCCCTCCTCCTCCTCCCTTGTGGCTTCCCCCTCCTCCTCCTCCCTTGTGGCTCCCCCCCTTCTCCTCCCTTGTGGCTCCCCCCCCTTTACGTGTCCTCCTTCTCCCCTTGTCGTTACCCTTCCCCGTCTTCTCCCCTCATTTTGGCTCTCCCCTCCCATCTCTCCTCCCTTGTGGCTCTCCCCCTTTCACGTGCCCTCTTTCTCCCCATACGGCTCCTCCTACCTATTTGGCGTCCCCTCCCTTCTCACCTCATTTTAGCTCTCCCCTCCCTTCTTTCTCCTCCTGTGGCTCTTCCCTCCCCTCTCTCCTCCCCTGTGGCTTTCCTCTCCCTTCTCGCCAGTAACTCCTCCCTCTCTTGCCTCCATCCCCATTGGGTCTTCCCCCTCCACGTCCCCTCCTCTCCCACCTCCCCCCGTTTGGTTCCCCCTTCCACGTCCCCTCCTTCTCACCCCTCTTAGTCGTTCTCCCTTCTAACTACCAAGGTTTGTCTTACTCTCCCCTCGACTCATTGTGGCTATCCTCCCCACCTTTCCTCACCTCCCCGTTCTCCACTTCTCCCCAGCTGGCTCTTCCTCCCCCCCCCCTCCCTCGGCCTTTCCTCACTGGTTTTCCCCTCCACCTGCAAGTGTGTCTCCCACCCCTTCCCTAGTGACGTTCCCCTCTCCTCTCCCCTTCGTCTCCCTATCCCAAATACCTCCCGCCCCTTGTATAAGTTCCTGTCTCCCCTTCCCCTCACGACCTCCCCTGCCCCCCGTGGCTCTCCCTTCCACGTCCCCTCATCATACACCCCTTCTTGCTCCCCTCTCCCTTCCTCCTCTTCCCTGGCTCCCCTCCCCCTCCCTCCTCCTCTTCCCAGGCTCCCCTCTCCCTTCCTCCTCTTCCCTGACTCCCCTCCCCCTCCCTCCTCCTCTTCCCTGACTCCCCTCCCCCTCCCTCCTCCTCTTCCCTGACTCCCCCTCTTCCCAGGCTCTCCTCCCCCTCCCTCCTCCTCTTCCCTAACTCCCCTCCCTACCTCTCTTCCCTAACTCCCCTCCCTACCTCTCTTCCCTAACTCCCCTCCCCTCCCTCCCCCTTCCCTCCCCGTGGTCCCCCTCCCCTGGCCAGCGTCAAAGCAGCAGCAGTGGCAGCAAAACTCTGAGAGCCCCGCCGGGAATTTGGAGTCATCTGCATTTATAATCCAAATGGGGTGAGGCATTGGCTGAATTAGGCGGATTAGCGAACGGTGAGCTCCAGTTTTACGCTCACAGAATTGAGGACGGCGGCGTGGATGGATGGATGGAGGGATGGAGAGAGGGAGGGGTCAATGGGTGGCTGGATGGATGGATGGATGGATCGTAGGCGGCGTGGATGGAGGGACGGAGGGAGGGGTCAATGGGTGGATGGATGGATCAGTGGATAGATCGGTGGGTGGATGGGTGGATGGATGGGTGGGTGAATCGGTGAATTGATGGATCGGTGGATGGATGGATGAATAGATGGAAGAGATGGATGCAAGGATGGATCGGTTGATGAATAGATGGATGGATGGATGGATGAATCAGTTGATGGATGAATAGATGGATGGAAGGGATGGATGGATGGAGGAAGGGAGGGAAGAATGGATGGATGGATCGGTGGAAGGTTAGATTGGTGGATGGATGAATCAATGGATGAATTGATGGTGAGGGTTAAGGTGAGAGGAGGGGAGAGGGGGAGGGAATAGGAGGAAGTGGGAGGGGAAGGTACTTCGGTATAAGGACTGGGGATGAGGGATGAGGAGAGGAAAGAGAAGGAAAGAGTTAGGTACAATAAGACGGATGATTGGATAGATGGATGAATGGATGAAGGGGAGTGCAGTGGGGGAGGGAGGAAGAGGGAAGGAACAGTCGAGGGAAGGGGAGAAGGAGGGGAGAGAAGTGACTGGGGAAGTGAAGATGATGGGAAGGATGGATGGATGGATGGATGGAGGTGGAGTGAGGGAACGGAGAGGGATGGGTTAGGAGGAAGAGGAGGGAAACGAGGAGAGAGAGGAGACTGGTGAGGAAACAGGGGGGTAGAATAAACAGATGGAGGGAGGAGGAAAGAAGAGGACGAGGAAGAAGAGGCGAGGAAGAAGAATGGTGGGGAGGGAAGAAGAGGAAGATGAAGAAGAGGCGAGGAAGAAGAAGGGTGGGGAGGGAAGAAGATGAAGATGAAGAAGAGGCGAGGAAGAGGAGGGATGGGGAGAGAGGCGGGTCGGGAGGCAGGAGTGGGGTGAGTTAGAGGCAAGGGAGAATAAATGAAGGCAAGGTGAGGAGAGGGGAGGGAGGAGTGGGAAGGAATGGGGGGAAGAGGTGGGTGGAAGAGAAAAGAGGAAGAGGTAACTTGGAGAGGAAACAGGATGGAGGGATGGAGGCGGGCTGAGGGAAGGGGGGAGGGAAAGGAAGGTGGAGGGGCGGGGGGGCGGGGAGGGGAGGTGGATGAAGGCGAGGTAGGTTAGAGGGAGAAGTGGCTGGGGGAATTGAGAACGGTAGAGTGGATGGATGGAGAAGAGAGAGAGGGGGAGGGGAGGAGGGGAGAGAAAAGAGGGAAGAAAAGAAGTGATTACAGGTAAGAGTGGACTGGAGGGTAGGAAAATAGGACGAGTGGACGATGGGGAGGTGAGGGGACGGGGGAGAGGAAGGGGAGGAAAGAGTGTAGTGAGGACAGAGGGAGAACAGAAAAGCTGGTGGAGGAGGATGTGGATGAGGGGAGAGGTTGGGTAGAGTGGATGAGGGCGAGGAGAGGGCAAGAGGGGGAGGAAGGGAGGAATGACTGGGGAGGAAACAGGGCGAGCGATGAAAATGGGGTGAGTGAGGGAGAGGAAGGAGAGAGAGCTTGGAGGGGAGAGGGAAGGCTGGATTGGATGAAGGGGAGGGGAGGGGAGGGGAGGGGGGCGACGGTGAGGGGTAGTGAGGGAAGAGGGGGGAAGGGAGAGAGGGGAGAATGGAAGAACTAAGACAAAGGGAGGGGAAGGGGAAGGAGAAGAGAGAGGAATAGATGAAAGGAGGGAAGAAAGAGAGGAAAGAGGTGAGGCGAGAGGCAGGTAGGTGAGGAGAGAAGAGGGAAAGGAAAAAAATGAGGAGGGGAGAGGAAGTACGGGGAAGGTTGAGTGAGGAGGAGGTGGGGAGGAAAGGGAGAGGGGAGGCAGGTTGGTGGAGGGAGAAGGAGGGATGAAGAGAGAGAAGACGGAGGGGAGGGAAGAGAGAATGAAGGAAGGAAGACTGTCGGAAGGAGGAGGAGAGTGAGAGAGAGAGAGGAGGGGAAATAATCTCTGAGGCCTAGGAGTCTACCTTGCACGTCAACCTTACCATCACATAACACTTCAAACCTCCCAACGTCACACCTCTCTTACACACACCTTTACCTACATCATCCTTGCAGTTCCTCTTGAGCTTCCACGCCTGTTCCTACCCACACACTCGCTCACATACTTCATACCCATTTCACTTTCCTTTTTACAACCATTCTTGCCATGTGACTCTCAAACACACATGTATACTCTTTTCATTAACTTACTTACATCATTTATCTGCATGTAACCGTACCACTCAGTCTCTCTCTCTCTCTCTCTCTTTCTTTTTTTTTTTCTCTCTCTCTCTCTCTCTCTCTCTCTTACCCTTTTAACAAGAGACTTCCGTAAACTTCATCTCTTTTTTTTCTGATATAAGGGGAATTTTTTTTAATGCCATAAAACTCAATTCCGCTGTCTTTCACCTCACCACAATCTTCCATATGACGTAAATCAGCTCTGTATACCATCGATGTCCCCTTTTCCGGTGATTTATCCTGGAAGGTCACATTACTGTCTCTGAAAAATTGACTTCTCAGAGGTTCGATGCGTTGAACAGACTCCAGTTGCTTCTACCCCGACTCGCTTGCTGACTTTGCACAGGCGCCTTATTGCCCGTGCAGTTGTAATGCATGGAAGAGCTCACCACACACACCAGGCTTCTGAACAGAGTGGAATTACAGGCTTTTCATCTCTTTAACCTCCCTTCTTTCGTTGACTCTCTTCTCTGCGTCCCTCTTTTCGCTGCAACGTTGCCTCTCTCTCTCTCTCTCTCTCTCTCTCTCTCTCTCTCTCTCTCTCTCTCTCTCTCCCACCATTACTGTTCCCGTCATTGCTGTTCTTAACTCTCTGCCTGCAAGTAATTCATTCTTGCAATCCCCAGACTATTTTTATCCAGTTTTGCATTGGCTTCTCATCATGTAAATGTTAACCCGTACATGACGTATGGAATTTTATTGGATTCATTCATGTTACTGTCAGACGATTAAAAAAAAAAAAAAAAAAAAAATGGCCCGTTGTCGTTTAAGAATGATATGTGTTGCAAGAGCAGAGTTGAATACACACACACACACACACACACACACACACACACACACACACACACACACACACACACACACACACACACACACACACACACACACACACACACACACACACACACACACACACACACACACACACACACACACACACACACACACACACACACACACACACACACACACACACACACACACACACCTTTGGCTATATTCTCGTCAGCTATCGAGGCTTCCCATCACTTCTTCCTTGCCAGCTTATTACCACGTCTGTTAGTTTGATATTGATGGTAAATCGAATGCTGTACGTAAAGTAAGGCGATGTGAAAAAATTTATTGTGAAAAATTAATTACAACGGAATAACAAGGTTTGGAATACAAAGTTGCTAAGGAAGATGTATTAAGAAGAGCCAATTACAGGTAAAAAGAGGGAAGTTTACGCTGTGAGGTGCTTAGCTATGATGCTCACTTAGAAACAGGCCTGTTATTCGTGCCCTGTCCTGGGATACAATACCACTGCCTCATCCAGGTTACTACAGTTACCTCCGCTACCAGTTACCCCAGATACTTATTTTACATGCCATCCCACAAAGGGCGAGTGGATACCTGAGTCAAGTGGCAACAGGATTCGAATTCTTACGCAAACAGGTCGACAGCTCAGCAGCCAGCAACACTAAGTACTCGGCCACCGCGGCAGAGCAGGAGAATATGGTCTTGACGTCAGCAGCAGCAGCAGCAGGCTTTCCTTACCAACGGGTCACATCACCACTGTTTGATGTCTCTCATTTGCGCTCGGAAAAATCTCCAAGTTTTATACGTGCCATGCATCACAGTTTCATTAGCGAATAATGGCAAAAAATGGCAAATTAATCATTAAGCCAATATCCCTCACGACATCAAAAAAATGCACGTCAAAAATAAGTTGGACTGGTAACAAGTGATTATGGGGTGCGAGAGAGGCGTGGTGTGGGGACGCTTGAGCGAGTACACACATGATTACGGCCGGAAAAAAGGTCACAATCTTGCCTGGGTGTGCGCTCGGCCGCTGCTGGGAGCCGCCCCTCCGACCGGAACAGTTTAACAAGTCCTCCGGGTGCTCGTCTGAAATGCTCATTACGTCACAACAAGAAGGACGCGGCAATTAGCATCGTTAGGGCCTTTTTTCCCAGCCGGCCAACAGGGATTTCCGGCCTTGTGAGCTTGCGACCGTGGGTGAGTTTTGTCCCCAACGTCGCCGCTCTGATGCCGTGACGTGTTTGGCTCGGCGAAAATCATGATGCACAGTTTGCTCGTTTATTAATTCGTCTTTTTTTCCTTTCCGGCAGCGACAATGACGATCGTCGCTTTTGACTGCAAATGATCTGAATTTTTGGTTAATTTAGGGACTGAGGCTCTAATTATGACCGACGCTGCCGACACGTCCATCCGTCCCATCATTTCACAGAGAATACTCCCCCTCCCGCCCCCACCACCCCCCCGTCTTTTTTCTCCCAGGATGTAGGGTGTCATGGCCTTTAATTCATTTACCTCGCCCTCATGCGCTTCAGATTTCCTGTAATTTCAGACTTCATGCAATTTCATCATCGTACCAACAACTACGTCTCATTTTAACTAACATGCAGCGCGTTTGTAGTTTAGCGGACGAATTTGTAAAAGATGGCGTCTCTCTCTCTCTCTCTCTCTCTCTAATTTAACTACTGTGGGCAAATATTTTCTTTAATGTGTAATTTAAGTTTCACGTAGCATAATGGCAGAAGACATTGATGTGGTTCTGCATTATTTCTGTAACACTTCTTCGTGACTAGTACCATATTCAGCTGGTAAAATCTTGCTACTGGTCAGCATTTAATGTGGAGAACTTAGTTTTACGCCAAGTTGAAGTTTACGGAGTACAGCATATTCCACATCCCTTTTTCCTTCATATTATATCCTTTTACCTGGCTAAACACTTTCACCTCCACCCCAACTGATATTATAAATCCAGCAGTCCATATTTACTGCCCCTTCTTTCCCTATTCCTCTTTGTATTTATTTTTTTCGTGTTTTATAGTAATGGTATTCTCGTTAAGGCTTCTGCTGATGTATTTGATCCTAGCTTCGTCCAACTTGCCTTATAATTCCTCAGTTATATTCGTCAGTATCGCCATCGTCATCATCGTTGTTGTAGCCATTGATGTCACGGTAATTATCTTCAGCATCTTCCTTTTCCCCGTCATCATCATCAGCCCCATCCTCTTCCCCATCAGTATCATCATCATCATCATCATCATCATCCCCGTCTCTTCTCCATCATCATCATCATCATCATCATCCCTCTTCTCTTCCCCATTATCGTCATCATCCCCTCCTCTTCCCCATCATCATCATCATCCCCCCTCTCTTCCCCATGATGATGATGATCATCATCATCATCATTCCCTCCTATTCCCCATCATCATCATCATCCCATCCTCTTCCCCATCATCATCATCATCATCAGCAGCAGCAGCAGCAGCAGCATCCCCCTTCTCTTCCCCATGATGATCATCATCATCCCCCTCCTCTTCCCTGTCATCATCATCATCATCATTTGCTCTCCCAGCTCCGACAGTCTATATCACCTTCTTCCTCTCACTCTTTCTTCCCTTCTCCTCATCCCTACCTCTTCTCTCGCCCCAGTTTCTCTCCAAAATCTCTCCCCCCATCTCTCAGCCTCAGTCCACTATCACCACTCTTAATTCATTTTCCTTTTGTTCCCCCTACTTCTATCCATCCTCACGTTTTCTTTCATCTCTCTTTCATTTCTCTTCTCCATTCCCTTTCTCAGATCCTTTCCCCCTCCCTCCTTCCCCTTTGTCTCCTGTCTTTTCCCCCTCCTTCCCTCCCCTTTCCACCCCTCTTTCTTCTCTCTCCCTCTCCATTCCCGTCCCCCTCTTTCCTCCCCAATCATCTTGCTCAATTCTCTCCCCATCCAGTTTCTCTCCCTACTCCAAATTCCGAGATAACACTATAATTCCTCCCCCACCTCTCTCTCTCTCTCTCTCTCTCTCTCCAAATCCCTTATCGCCACCCTAATTCATTTTCCTTCCCGTTTCACATTATCTCTCTCTCTCCCCTTTCTCCTCTCCCCTCCTCCTCTCGCGTCCCCTCCCACTCCCTTCTCTCTCCTCCTCCCCTCGTCTCCCCTCTCCCTCCCTCCTCTTTCCTCACATTCTTTCCCTCCACATTCTCTTTTTGGAAATTCCCCACCCCCGCTTCAAATCCCATGTCACGACTTTTTTTTTCTCTCTCTCTCTCTCTCTTGTTTCCCCTCGTCACTCCCCATCTCTCTCTCTCTCTCTCTCTCTCTCTCTCTCTCTCTCTCTCTCTCTCTCTCTCTCTCTCTCAAATCCCCTCCACCCCACCTCCAAAATCCCTTATCGCCAGGCTAATTCTTTTTACCACACGCTCCCTGTTATCACTTCGTATTTTCCTCCCTCCTCCCTCATTCTTCCCTCCCTTCCTCTCTTCCCCTTCCTCCCCCTCTTTCTCTCTCCTCCCCATCCACTCACAAACCCCTCAATCCCTCCCCCTTTCAAAATTCCTCCCATCCACTCACAAACCCGTCCATCTCTCCCCTTTCCAAAATTCCTCTCACCTCCCCAATTCTTCTTACCTCTCGCTTCCAACCATCACTTCTTTTTACTTGCTATTCTTCTCTCTGTCTACCTTCCCTCCTTCTCTCCCCTCCCCATCCTCTCAAAAATCCCTCCAGTCCCCCCCCCCCCTTTCCAAAATCCCGTCTCACCCCCGTAATTCTTTTGGTCTGATCGCTCCCCTAATAGGCGGATGTGGGAGGGGGGGCCTCGGCTCCCTAATGCTCCCTGCTATTAAGATGCTGTTACCCACACACACCCGCATTGGACACACCTGAGCCCTCCTATTTGTTACACGCCATGCTGGATCCCTGGGAGCTGGGGGAGGAGGCATGGGGAGGGAAGGAAGGGGAGAAGGAGGGAGAGGAGGAAGAAGGAAGGGAAGGTTGAGAAGGAGGGAAGTTGGGGAGTAATGGAAGTGAGAGGAAGTTCAAGAGAAGGAAGGGAGGAAGAGAAAAGGAGAGGTTGAGGAGAAGAAGGAGATATTAGGATGAATTGAGGGGAGGGGAGGTTGAGGAGGGGAGGGAAGGAGGAACAGATGAGAGGGGGAGGCTGAGGAGATGGAGGGGAGGGGAGGAGGAATGAAGATGGGGGGAGGATGAAGAGAGAAGGAGAGGAGGGGAGGGGAGGAAGAATGGAGGTGAAGGGAGGTTGAGGAGAGAGGAGGACGAAGGAAAGTAAGGAGAGGAGATGAGGGGAGGAAGAAGGGAGGTGAGGAGAAGAGGAGATGGGAGGAAGAACGAAGCTGAGGAGAGGAGGAGGATATGTAAATGCTATAGTGCGATTACTTTAACTTGACAAGGATCCCTAACGCCTTGCAGTTCAGTTGATGGCCATGTGTAGTCAGATTGGAGGGTGGGTTTTGTTAGTAACCAAGGAGATTCAGTCCTGTTTCTTATCTAAGGCTTAGCGAATTTCATGCAACCACGACTTAGTATTTAAGTTGATAGTGGCACAGTTCCATTAGATAATAACAAAATTACTGTACAAATACACTTGTATATTGGTTAAGTACAATACATTTTTTTTGCCTTGTTAATCTAGAACACAAAAGACCATAGAAACACACACACACACACACACACACACACACACACACACACACACACACACACACACACACACACAGCTCACCAAGGGCATATAAATAAGGTGGGATAGAAACAAGTCTTAACACCATACTTATAAATATTTATCATACACCATACATATGTACTGAGACACTAACTTTCGTCTTCCCCCCACACTGGCCTTTTTCTCTCCTCCACCTATTTTCTTTCTTTTCACTAAACCTGAAATAAAAATAAATAGAAGGAAAAAATTAAGGAAAAGAAATGTGCGAACCGAAATCCGTAGAGTTTATCAATTTTTGCTGGTAGGTCTTTTGTTGCTACAGATTATTTTGTGCAGACCATCTTGCGTTCCCTTGGGAACGTTGACATCTTTATTACCTCCGCCAAGGAGGCTGTGTTTTTGCCGGTGTTGGTTAGTTAGTGTGTTTGTCAGTTAGCCGGATTACTCAAAAAGTTATGTACGGATTTTGCTGAATTTTTTTTTGGAGGGGTGTGGCCCAAGGAACAATCCATTAGATTTTGGTGGTGATCCGGATCATTATCCGGATCCAGGAATTTTTTAAAGGGTTCTCTACCATTGCGGGATAGTGGCAGTTTCAACATTTTTGCTTTTAACTCGATAAATAATGCCAACAATGCTGGCACAAAAATTACAAGATAACATCGCCACAAGATCTACCACACACTCAGCCTTGGCAGAGGTTTGCAACCTCGGATTGCTCTTGTGTTGCTTATTCATTTATTTATATATTTATATTTCTAAATAAAATCCTAGTTTTCGTACCATCTCTAATACTAAATCCTGCCATATTTTATTGCATATTCTTAACAAACCCTACCTTTACTGACAAATGATACACCAAATCCTACCTTTAAGGCCGGTATTCTCCTTGGTTAAGGTTAAGGAAACATCCCAACACTTTTTCCAAAGGGACGTGTTGTTCTTATTGCACCTTACTGTCCTTCGTGTTGCATAAAATATTGTAATATCGCCGTACTGTGGATTGATAACTTACAAAAGGACATTAACCAGCCAAATCCGTAAATGAATCGCTAAGGAAGAGGTGCTAGGGAGCCTTCTCAGCAAACCCTACCCTTCCTACCACATGCCAATACCACAGCATGCCATACTGTCTTGCCTTTTCCTACCATGTCCTCCCCTTCCCCTCCCATCCCACCAAATCCTACCAAATCCTACCAAGCACAGGGAACACCGGGCTGGACTGAGGCGAAGGTGAGGTGGTGTGGAGTGAGTGGTGTTGGATGGAGGTTCGGTGTCGTGTCGGGGAAGCAGCTGGTGAGAGGATTGGAAAAGGAAACTTGGAGTGTGATCAATACGAGAGAGAGTGGCCAGGTGATGTGAGGGAGGGGAGGGTAGTTCGAGACTGGGAGGGAAGGGGAAGTAGGGTTGTGGGAGACGAGGAGAGGGTGGGAGGGCGAGGTCCAGGAGGGTGTATTTGTGAGGGAAGGAGGCGAAGTTAGGAGGGAATGAGGGTGTTGTGAGAGTGAGGGAGGAGGAAGGGAAGGTGGACGTGCGGGAGAGTTATATTGTGCATGTGGTGGCACTGGTATGGCCGGACGATGGAGGTGCCCAGTTATATGTGACAGATTCTCTCTCTCTCTCTCTCTCTCTCTCTCTCTCTCTCTCTCTCTCTCTCTCTCTCTCTCAAGATGGTGAACTGCGAAGGACGGGTAACATTGTCCTACAGTTCTCTGGGTTCACGTTGAGATGAGCCTGGGGTTGTAACTGCCTCTGCTGCCCATCTTAACATAGGCTTTTCAAATGGGATAGGTTATATTCCCATCATTTTCCCCGTCGCTACTAGAGAACTCGTTTAAGTTAGTATAATCGTGTGATAATTACTAGAAAAGTATTAGAAAATGCATCACCGGTCTGAAGGGTATAATACACTTCATAGCGTTCTGTATAATTTAGCACAGTACGTTGTCGTGCATGGTGAAGGCGCATGGTGCTTGAGTGGTTAGAACATCCCCACTGGAGTGATAGTCTCGCCGTGGTAAGAGGTTTGGTCCCGTGCAGGTTTATCCATGATGTAATTCCATCAAAGGAACAGATTTATTATTTATCATCAGTTTTTCTGGACTACGGTAGCCTCACATCAGGCTCCCGGGCCTCGAAGGGGTAAGATGGGATTGCGGATTTTTTTTTCCTAAATGTAAAAAAAGCATGGAAGAAAAGGATGATATGTTAACAGCCGTATTCTCAACCATTTAAATATCACGACGTACTTAGGAGACAGGCAGTGGAGAAGACTTGTGAAAACTGACTATGACGTATTTGTAGCATTTATGGATATGGAAAACACACACACACACACACACACACACACACACACACACACACACACACACACACACACGGCAAAGGAAACACAGAAGGCGTATGGTAGGCTTTGGATATGTGTGGTGTGGAAGCTGTTGAATGGAAATAAGACTTGTTAGATGGCAGTGAAGTCTGAACAAGGGTAGGTGGGCATCTTAATGAATGGTTAAAGATCAATATTGGAGTGAGATAAAATTTTGTGATGTCTCCATGGATGCTATACTATATATATATATATATAGAACGAGAGAGGCTTACAATTGACAAGGGAAGACGGATGACAGTGGTAATGAAGGGTGAAGAGTGGAGTGTCGCAGATTTTAAGTATGTAGATGGTGTTATGTTAGTTTGCCAGACGTGGACAAGAGTTTGGTAGAATAGTGTAGAGTTGTGTGAATGTCTGTGAGCGTCGGGCTTTGAAATAAGGACAACGTAAAGGTGGTTGTGAGAAAAGATGACTTCCAGTGTGACGTGATAGTGAACTGAGAGAGACTTGAACTGATGAGGGAGTTTAAGTACCTGAGTTCAATTACTGTACTCCTTTTACTCTAACCTGGCCTAAAATTGCCATCTCTTCACCATGAATACTGAGTTAGAACACTAGGGTCACGCTAGAATATGATGCTGGTCACGAAGAAGTGCTGTGAGAAAGATGTAGATCTCTAGTATTGTCGTAGTCTGCCACCGAGCTACGTGAAATAATATGCAAGGGGACGAAAATTTGGGCCAAGTTAGGGTAAAAGGAGTGTAGTAAGGACACCTGTAATCTGGTGTATGGATTTGTTTTTTTTATGTGACTTTCTTGTTTCCCCTGTTCATCTTTCTTAAATGTATAAGTTTGTAACCTCATTTTCCTCTCCTGGCAGCGCTTCCCAGGGGCAGTAGTAGCCGCTCCCCCATCATCTATATCTAATCTCTCCGGTTTCAAAAATTTCTAGAGGTGAATAGAATCGTCATGTAGGTAGCAAGATACAAAAATTAAATCATCGAGATAAAATGGTTAAAAATCAGCCATCACTCGTATTCAGACGTTCATTTCATTGTTTACGTTGGCTTCACAGTATATCCATTTTGTTTTGTTTTGTTTGGGTTTGGTTCTTTTGGCGAATTATTCTCCTTTGTTTTGTTTTCTTTTCCCACAAAAGACCTTTATTCGTTTTGTTTTCATCTGACGGAACTAGGCCACCCTCACAACCCAGATGCTAAGTCGTGGTTGCCTGGTTTTCGATGAAGCGTGGTTATGAGATAGGAATGCGTCTCCTTGGTTACTAGTCGGTTTTACCCACCATTCACATTAGATTTGCCCTCCATTTTTGTCAGTCTTACCCTCCATTTTGGCAACACATGACCATCACCTGAACTGAAACTACACCTGGCCATCACCTGAACTGGGACGACACCTGGCCATCACCTGAACTGAGACTACACCTGGCCATCACCTGAACTGAGACTACACCTGGCCATCACCTGAACTGAGACTACACCTGGCCATCACCTGAACTGATATTACACCTGGCCATCACCTGAACTGGGACTACACCTGGCCATCACCTGAACTGATATTACACCTGGCCATCACCTGAACTGAGACTACACCTGGCCATCACCTGAACTGAGACTACACCTGGTCATCACCTGAACTGAAAAAGTGTTTTGAATTTTTGTGGGATGGGAACGAACGCGTTATAATGAAGGATTTTACGTGAACAGGTGGGCCCACTTGCCTCCTGCTAAGTACTGTCTATACTCTTTTCACTCAAACTTGGCCTAAAATTACCATCTTTCCATCGTCAGCGCCGAGGCTTAACAGTAACTTAAACACTAGATTATGAAGCTGAACACGAAGAAGTGCAGTGGCTAAGGTGAAGAACCGCAGCATTTTTTTTTTTCAGACATTGAACTACGTAAATATGCTTCAGTTGGACGAGAATCTGGGTCAGGTTAAGGTGAAAGAAGGATAGTTTTGTTCACAGCGAGGCAGAGGAAGCAAGAGAGGCAATACTTTCGTCAAGGTAGTATGTCCAGCAACTCCTTCTAAGCGATTTATTTTGCCTACTACACTCTCTTAAATATGTATGTTATTTGTATCATTCCTATACAGACTTAATTTGGAATAAGTAACGCCTTATATAAAAAAGAAAAGAAGGAAATTGGTAAAGTAATCAAGCCTCCTCTAAGCAAAGGAGAAGGAAGGTTGTATACGTAATTCTAGCTGGTTTAATAAGTTTCATAGCATGGATTCCTCACCTAGTTATTTCTGTACGTTAACCCCTTCAGGCCTGTGACGTTTTACTGCTTTATTATTGCTTTTCCCAGACGCTTTATTGAAGGTAGGAAAGGTGTCTCGTTTCGTAGGGTTTACTGATGGTTGTAGAACGTGTCAAAAAAAATCTCAGAAGCTGTATAAAATCGTCTGAAGGTAGGAGGAATAAAAAGAAAATCTAATTGAATGGGTTGTTTATACACTAGAAATATATTAATAGATACAGGGTGGATATTCAGAGGGTGTAAGTTAACATGAAAATCATTTAACAGACGTCTTTATCGCGGAAGGGGATGCCACAAAATCATCTCTAAGTCACCCTTTTCTCCGACGTCTGGTTGTCCTCCCTCCATCTCAAATCTCCCTCACTCATATATACCCCCCCACGTCGTCCCTCCGTCTCATCTTCGGCACCCCGCTCCCCAACCCATCCTCCACCTCACTCACACTCTTCTAGTCAGTCTCTCATTGTCCATCCTCCATGTAGCCAAACCATCTTATAGTATTTCCTAAAAGCTTTCAACCCTCTCCACATTATCACCACAACGCTCTTTCTCTCCGTCATTTGTCTGCCTGTCTCTCCGTGTAACGCCACATACAAGTAATATTATAGTGTAGTATAGTGAATCAGTCACTAAGAAAGATATACTAGAAAGCTTCCTAACTCTAGTGCTCTATTTAACTCTTAGAATACTCCGATTTTTCTTAGCCAGGCAGTGTCGTATGCTGTTGGGCTGAAGAAAATACCCAAATTCACCCACAGAAGAGTGCCTGTTATCCAGCTTGCTTATAACTCTCACACCTCGAATTCTCTAAGTTCTGATTTATCGCGTGTAGTTAGCGTGGAAGAAATGGTAAAGTCTGTCCACATCAGCGGAATTATATAACACCCTCATTTCGATGTTGAGAAGTTCTTGTTCATTCTTGCCTCTTCCTTTCGATTTTATTAACTTTGGTGGAGATTCCTCGTTGTGAAAGGTTTAATAAAGACTGTATCTATCTCCTCCCGTCCGAAAAGCCCCCCAAAGCTGAATAAAATCGTCTGAACTTAAAAAGAAAAAAAGGGTCATCGGATGTCAAAGGTTAACGAATTAGATATAGTACGGTAATTTAGTGGTTTATTGCCTTTGCCTCCGGACGATTTAACTCAGCTTTGGGGTGAGGGTTTACAGTGAGGGGTATGGTGGTTTACAGTGAAGGATATGGTGGTTTACAGTGAAGGGAATGGCCGTTTACAGTGAAGGGAATGATGGTTTACAGTGAAGGTTAGGGCAAGTGGTGGTTTACGGTGAAGGGTATGGTGGTTTACAGTGAAGGGTATGGTGGTTTACAGTGAAGGGAATGATGGTCTACAGTGAAGGGGGTTATTGAAGACTGTATACAACGCCCCCCCCCCACCCCACCTCCGTTCGAAATCTACCCCTAACCTGAATAAAATTGTCTGATAATACGGTACCAAGAAAAAAAAAATATAGAATACGTCATCTTGTTGAAGGGGTTAAGCATACAGTGTGTTATAAAGGTGTTAATTGCTAGGAAATACCTGGCCATAATGCACACAGAACACACCTGGCCCCGCCTTTGACCTTGACCCCTGCCCTTGACCTTTGATGGATCTGCATTAACATCGAATTTCGTGCCACACTCATTGTAAGAGATATTAAGTTTGATACAAATCGATCAGTCATTCATGAGAGGTTTGGTTCGCTTACATACATCGATAAATAGATGAATTAAATAGATAGATTAGATAGATAGATGAACAGAGTGATCGATAGATAGACATAGAAAGACAGATGAGTGTGTTTATTGCCCACAGCTTACTATAAATCAGGCATGACATAAAATACACCAAATTACACAATCACAAATGATCTCTTCATTTAGATAAAAGATAATAGATAACCGTAATCCAAAAGATAAACCATAAGTCATAAATAACAGTAGATGAGCAAGAAGCATCGACTGAACAAAGAAATAATACAACCGTGAAATATTATGGTTCATATTACATTGACTCGAACTCGCTAAATATTGAAGTAAATCATGCAAAATAAATGACGAAGGAAGAGGTGGTAGGAATGTCCATAGGAATACGGGTCTTTTATGTATGAAGGGACATTTGACTGTCACCACACGCCCCTCGACTCACACACACACGCCCGTCAAGTGTCTCGGTGTAGCACGGGATTATCACCCCTGTGCTAAGGTGACGTGAGGGACCTGGGTGTTGTGTCAGGCTAGCACCACCCGTGTTTATCCTCACAACACACCTGCCACCGTCACAACACTCCACACCTTCACTGGTCGCCCCTCTCTGTCACTCGTCACCGCCGTGTCGTCTTCGCCCAGGCTCTCATTCTTATCTCTTTCCCAGCTCCTTAAACACCTCCCCTTCCGCCCATCACCTCACCCCTCCCTTCCCAAGCCAGCCTCAGTCTCTTCCACCTGCTTCACTTGGGTTATAATGTGGTGTGTGCAAGCCAGCCCTTACAATACACAGTGCACAAAGTTAAGTTACACGAGGACATTTTTTTTTTTTTGTCGTTTAAAATCTGGAAAAAAAAAAAAAATCCATTACCAATTCCAACCAATTTTTTTTCCCAGCATGGTCACACGAGTTTTATTTTTCTTTTCCTTTTTTCCTTTCCCTTTTTTGTTTTTTCTGCGTTGTCTGGCAGTAAGAAACAGGTGCGTTATTTGGCATCGTGTCCTGCATCGCGACATGAAAGAAGTGGGCGTGGTGAACAAAGGAATGGATGGGATGGGATGGAAATTGTGATGGGGGCGGGACAGGGCGAGGGGAGTATACCCTGTTAAAATGGGTGCTGTAGGATTAGTGGGATTAATGATCACGATTTATTTAAAAGTTTTCTCCATCAGAATTACCTTACACTGCTCTTTCTTGGTAACCTTACGTTGCTCTCTCCTGGCATCTCACGAGGCAGGTAAACAAAAGTGGACGCCGCCGCACAGTAGGATGAGAGACGAACAGAATAATGCAGTAAATATGTTCGTAATTTAATTCAAAATCTCCCCCAATCCAGCAAATCCAGGGTGAACACGATGGTCCTGAGAAATTGCCGAGAATCTTGCCCGGCATCTTGGAATATTTGCATGGCGAGACGTGGCCGGGAAACACTTGTACTCTTAAACGCATCTTAAGCCCCTTCACTTACCACTTACCACGGTGCCTTGCTGTCCTCATTATTAACTCAGAATAAATACCGTAATCTTGCCTACTGCTTAATTTTTCCATAATCTAACATATTACTTAGCAATTTTTAACAAACGGCATCGATAAAACCAGTGCGTTTGTTGGTGTTTGTTCTTCGCTGTATTTGTGTGTGTGTGTGTGTAATTATTTGTACGATAAGTCTTTAAATCTTTCGTCTTTCAGTTTATAAATAAACAACCCCAAGACGATTTTCAGCTGAGGGAAATTCTCGTATAAATTCTTGGACAGCTGACAATTTCCTTGACTTAATACCAGATTTAGATATAGTTTGGAAAAATACCCAACTACGTCCATGGCAGGGAAAGGGTTAATAATGTTCTTGCTGCATTCAGACGATTTCTCTCTCTCTCTCTCTCTCTCTCGATTTCGTTCAGCTTTAGGAGTGGCTGTCAGTCCTCCCTCACACACTCTTATTCATACTCCCTCATACACTCTTACACACACTCCCTCACACTTATACACATTCCCTCACACACTCTTATACACACTCCCTCACTCACTCTTGTACACACCTCCTCACACTTATACACACTCCGTCATACACTCATACACCCCCCCTCACACTTATACACATTCCCTCACACACACACTTATGCACACTCTCCCTCCCACACACTTCTTCACACACTTCCCTCTCCTTCGCCCTCACCCTCTCCTTCGCCCTCACCCTCACCCCCACTCTCACCCTCACCCCCACCTACACCCTAATCCTCACTCTCACCCCCACTTTCATCCCCACCCTCACCCCCACCCTCACCCTCACCCACACCCTCACCCACACCCCCCACCTCTACCCACACCCCTACCCACACCCTCACCCCCACCCCCACCCCCACCCTCATCCTCACTCTCACCATCACCCTCACCCCCACCCTCACCCTCCCCCTCACCCTCTCTCACCCCCACCCCCACCCTCATCCTCACTCTCACCCTCACCCCCACCCTCACCCCCACCCCTACCCACACCCTCACCCCCACCCTCACTCTCACCCTTACCCCCACCCTCACTCTCACCCTCACCCCCACCCTCACCCTCTCCCTCACCCTCACCCTCATATCCGTGCCCTCATGTCTCGTGCTCCCCTGCCTCACCCCAGACATGTACAAATTGGTGTTTCTGGGGTGAGTGATTGCCCCCCTCACCCCTCACCCCCCTCATCTCCTCCCCCCAGTCCCCCTCATCCCAAACTCATCTTCAATCTTTCTACTTCCCTTCCTCTTCTCCACTCCTCGCTTCTTCCTCCTCTCTCTTCCACATCTCTACTTTCCTCCTCTCTCCACCTTCTCCTCTCTTAACTCCTCCACCCTTTCTCTCTTCTCTTCTCCACTTTTCTGTCATCCTTCTTTCTTCTTCCTTTCTTTTCTCTTCCTCCCCTGTCACACTTTTACTCACCAGACTCTCTCTCTCTCTCTCTCTCTCTCTCTCTCTCTCTCTCATGGGTTAGAGTTGAGGGGACGTTTGAATAACCGGGCAGTTCTCCCGCCTGGGTATACGAGTGCCACCACGAGAAGGCGTCCGTCTCTACCATAAGGCTGGATACACTGCACTTGTACATTAAAATCCCCTGTACTACCATAGCGCATTTTATTCATGTATTTTCTTGGTACCTACATACGATTTTTCATTTTGGGTGCTCGATGTGAAGGGGTTAATGAAGACTGTATGTAACCCCTCCAGTTCGAAAGGTCTCCCTGAAGCTGAATGAAATCGTCTGAAGACAGCAAGAATATGACGAGAAATAGCAAGAATATGATGAAAAATAGCAAGAATATGATGAAAATAGCAAGAATATGAAGAAAACTAGCAAGATGATGAAAAATAGCGAGGATATGATGAATAATAGCAAGAATGTGATGAGAAATATCGATTGTGACGAAAAATAGCAAGAATGTGATAAAAATAAGAATGTGTTGAAAGATAGCAAGAATTATGAAAAATAACAAGAATTGATGAGTAATAACAAGAGTATGTTGAAAAATAGCAAGAATGTGATGAAAAATAGCAAGAATATGATGAAAAATAGCAAGAATATGATGAAAAATAGCAAGAATATGATGAAAAATAGCAAGAATATGATGAAAAATAACAGTGTGATGAAAAATAGCAGGAATGCGATGAAAATAGGAAGAATTAATGAAAAATAGCAAGAATGTGTTGAAAAATAGCAAGAATATGATGAAAAATAACAGTGTGATGAAAAATAGCAGGAATGCGATGAAAATAGGAAGAATTAATGAAAAATAGCAAGAATGTGTTGAAAAATAGCAAGAATATGATGAAAAATAGCAAGAATGTGTTGAAAAATAGCAAAAAGTGTTGAAAAATAGCAAGAATATGTTGAAAAATAGCAAGAATGATGAAAAATAACAGTGTGATGAAAAATAGCTGGAATGCGATGAAAATAGGAAGAATTAATGAAAAATAGCAAGAATGTCGGAAAAATGTAATTGGGATGAGGGATTCAAGTATTTTCGGTACGGTCTTATTTATTTATTAATTTACACATTTATATATTTATTTATTTATATATATTCTTGCCATCGCCGTTATTTTTTTTTTTTTTTTTTTTTTTGAGGTAAATGATTGCAATTAAGATGAAAGAAATTTGGACTTATCTTTGCAAAACGATGATTTTTTAAAGATCCTTGCAGCCACCAGATTTTTTTTAGGGCCTAATAAAAAAAAGAATATTCATTAACCTCTTCAGTACGGCGACGTCTTAATTTTCGGACATACTATACTCCTTTCACTTTAATTTGGCCTAAAAATGGTTATCTCTGTATCCCGAATGCCGAGGCGTAGCAAGAAATGAACACTAGAATATGATGTTAGTCACGAAGAAGTGTTTTGCAAAGGATGTAGAGCCCTAGCATTGTTAGTCACGAAGAAGTGCTGTGGAAAGGATGTAGAGCCATAGCATTGTTAGTCACGAAGAAGTGCTATGGAAAGGATGTAGAGGCATAGCATTGTTAGTCACGAAGAAGTGCTGTGGAAAGGATGTAGAGGCATAGCATTGTTAGTCACGAAGAAGTGCTGTGGAAAGGATGTAGAGCCATAGAATTGTGAGTCACGAAGAAGTGCTGTGGAAAGGATGGAGAGCCATAGCATTGTTAGTCACGAAGAAGTGCTGTGGAAAGGATGTAGAACCATAGCATTGCCTTATTGTGCACTGAATTGCGTGAGAGAAGATGAAAAAATGAAAATCTGAGCCAAGTTAAGGTGAAAAGAGTATAGTCAAATTCTTTTTTACCTGACAGAGATTTCTAACCCCTATTCAGCTCAGTCGATGGCCAGATGTAGTCAGATTGGAGAGTATTTTTGACTTATGACCAAGGAGATTGTACTCGTATCGAAGGCTTATTGAATTTCACGCAATATTTAGCTTATGTGGCCCAGTTCCCTCATATGAAAACAAACCGACTATAATGCCAGACGATTTTATTCAGCTGAGACTAGATCGTTCCTTTACCCTTTTTAACCCAACTTGGCCCAAAATTGCCATCTCTCCATCTTGAATGCTGAGTTGTAACAGTAGATTAACACCTGAATGTGGTGCTAGTCACGAAGAAGTGCTATGGAAAGATTTAGAGGGTAGAGCGAAGAGGTTAGAAAGTCTCCATGAACCTCGACTATCGGCTGACGTCTCTCTCTCTCTCTCTCTCTCTCTCTCTCTCTCTCTCTCTCTCGTTATATGGGAGGGACGCCTTCGTGTGGTGGCACCGATATAACCAGGCGGCTTAACTGCCTGGTTATACAGCGTCCCTCACCTACGTGCTGAGTATTCCCCCAGAAAGGATGGTGGATTGCAGAAGGGTTATTTAAGCCTGTAGTTCACCGGGTTCGCATTTCTGATGAATCTGGGGTTACAATAACAGTAACTAGAAAGCACTCAGAGAGCGCATACCCCCGCCAGTGCCATTGCTATTAAAAAGGATCCGGATCCGGAACTGTGGATATAATGTGTGGAATACATAGGATTCGGATCCGCCCCAAACTTTAATCAATTCTTTCTTGGCCCATGGTCCACCCTTCCACAACATTTCATTGAAATTCATTGAAAACTTTTGGAAAAATCGTGTGGACAAACAAACAAACAAACAAACAGATAAACACAGGTGAATACATAGCCTCCTCCAACTTCGCTGGCGGAGGTAATAATATCAGAAATTACCACCACCACAACCACCATCACTACTACTACTACCACTACTACTACTACTACTACTACTACTACTACTACTACTACTACTACTACTACTACTTCTACTGCTACTGCTACTACCGGCGAATTTGCTCTGCTAAGGAGACACATTTTGAAATACAAGGACAGTCTTCATTAATCTCTTCAGTACGAGAGGTTTTCTTAAGCTGAGCAAAATCGTCTGGAAGTAGCAAGAATTAACCCAAAAGCAAAAATTCGTGTGTGTGTGTGTGTGAGAGAGAGAGAGAGAGAGGGGGGGGGCTTTAAGTGCCTTGTTAATGAGGTCCGTAAGTGAAGAAGGGAGGGAGAGAGAGAGAGAGAGCATAAAGCCAATAATAGACTTGGATAATAAATAGTGTGAAAGGAGAATTGCGGAAGTAGAAGAGCAGAAGGAAGGAGAGAAGGGAGGAAGAGAGGAGGAGGAGGAAAAGAGGAAGAGAAGGAAGGGAGAGAGGAGGAGGAAAGGGGGAAGAGAAGGAAGGGAGAGAGGAGGAGGAAAGGGGGAAGAGAAGGAAGGGAGAGAGGAGGAGGAAAGGGGGAAGAGAAGGAAGGGAGAGAGGAGGAGGAAAAGAGGAAGAGAAGGAAGGGAGAGAAGAGGAAGAGAAGGAAAGGGGAAGGGAGACGAGAGAAGTGAAGGAAAAGAGGAAGAGAAGGAAGGGAGAGGTGAAGGAAGAAGGGACGAAAGCAAGGATGGAAGGGGGGAAGGAAGGAAGAGGGATGGGAATGAGAAGAGGAGAGGAGAGGACAGGAGAGTAAAGAGAGAGAGGAGGAAAAAGGAGGAAGAAATTAAGGAGGGAAGGAGGAAGAGGAAAGGGCAAGAAAGAAGGGAAAAGAGAGAGAGAGAGAGAGAAAAGTAAAATATAAATGCAGAGGATTAATGATGGAGATAAGAAAAAAACAATATCAGTGTGTCCTGTCTATCATTATCTTTCTGTCTATCTTTATGTCTATCTGTGTATCTCTGTATGTCTGTAAATATCTGTAAATCTGTCTATCTATGTGTCTGTCTGTCTGGGAGTAATTATCTGTCTTTTTGTATCTATCTAATCAGTATGTGTATCTATTTGCATCAACATTTAATTATCTACTGCCAGGAAGATGAGAAACAAGGAAGAATGCGATAGAACTGGGAATAGGAGGAGGAGGAGGAGGTGTGGAGTAGGTGAAGGAAGAGGAGGAAGAAGTAGGAGGAGAAAGATGAACGGGGATAAGGAAGGAAAGAGGAGGAAGTGAAGATCAGAGGAGGAGGAGAGAGTGAAGGAGGGAAAGGAGGAGGAGGAAGGGAAGGAGGAAGAGGGAAGATAAATGAAGGAGAAGAGGATGACAGAAAGAGAGGGAGATGAAAGATAAGAAAAAGGGAGAAAGAGGAGGAGTAGAGGGAAGAACATGAAGGATAGGTAAGAGGGAGGAAGGAAGCACGAAGGGAGCTAAGGAAGGAAGGGAAGGAAGGACGAAAGGAAGGAAGGAAGGAAGAGAGGGGACGGGAGGGATGGAGGATGAGAATGAGATGTTAAATGATGGTGAGGGAGAAAAAAGATTATCCTGAGCCAAAAAATTAATTGAACCATCCGTCAGGGAGGAAGTCTGGACCCGCCAAGACGTGGAGGGAGGGAGGGAGGGAAAGAGAAAGAGGGAGGGAAGCGGGGAGGCAGGGAAGAAGAAGAAGAAGAAGAAGAGAGAGAGAGAGAGAGAAAGACTACGCTGGGTTTTAACGATATAACTAAATTTTGGCGGCTGATGGTTTAGTGGGTAATTACGGTGCTCCAATCGGATTGAGCCGGTGAAGGTTTATATCTAAGGGGTGGTTGGGGTTTATTGCTCACGTAATGCCACTCAGGGTTGAGTGAGGCTGGACACTCTTGTCTTAAATGTCAGGACCAACTTGCCTAGCCCCGGGCTCCTACACTTCTTATGGGGCGACGTAGGATTGGATGAATAATAATAATGATAATAATAATAATAATAATAATAATAATAATAAAGAGCAGTCCGAGATTGCAAACCTCCGCCAAGGCTGGAATGTTATCTTGTAATTTTGGTGCCAGCATTGTGGGCATTGTTTATCGAGTCAAGCAAAAATGCTGAAACTGCCACTATCCCGCAATGGTAGAGAAACATTTAAAACATTCCAGGATCCAGATGATGTTCCAGATCACCACCAAAGTCTAGTGGACTGTTCCTTGGGCCATACCAGACCCCTCTAAAAAAAAATCAGCGAAATCCGTTCACAACTTTTTTTTTGTTTAGTAATCCCACTGACAGACAGACAAACCAAGGCGAACAAAAACATAACCTTGGCGGAGGTAATAATGATGATGATGATGATGATGATGATAATAATAATATAGTACCGTAATAAAATAATAATAATAATAATTAATAATAATAATAATAATAATAGCAATAATAATGATAATAATAATAATAATAACGGTAATATTAATAATAATAATAATAATAATAATGATGAAAATATTAACGATGATAATTTTTTACCCCTTCAGTCCGGTGACGTACCCTTATTCTTCTTGCTGCCTCCGGACGATTTTATGCAGCTTGGGAGAGAGTTGTGGAGCTGGAGGTGATAGATAGATAGAAAGATAGACTGATAGATACAGCCACTATTATTCCATGCAGTACCAGAGCTCTTGTAGGTTAAATAGTATGTCTGAAAGTAGCATAGATAGGGAGAGAGAGAGAGAGAGATAGGTAGGTAGATAGATAGATAAGGATAGATACATAGAGATAGATAAATGGAAAAATTTATGCATATATATTACAGAAATACATAGATAAATAGAAAAATAGATAGATACATATAAAGATTGATAAAAAAAATTGATAAATACATACATACATACATACATATACAGATAGATAGAAAATAGATAGATAGATAGAACTGTTATTTTATTCAAGGGGTTAAGTAAAACAAAAGGATATCAGTAAAAATAACCCACAAATAAAGATAATAATAATAAATATAACTCCTGAGATAATGTTATGCTTCTGTTATGTCTCTGTGTTAAAAAAATGTTATTGTTCTTTTATAGGGTGTGGAGAACAATAAATAAAAATAATAACAGAAATCAGAATGGGAAGAAAATGCTGCTATGGTGGTAGTGATGTTATTATTATTATTATTATTATTATGAAAAATTATGTTACGGTGTTGTTGTTATTATTATTATTATTATTATTATTATTATTGTTATTATTATTATTGTTATTATCGTCGTCGTCATCATCATAATCATCATCATCATCATCAGTAGTAGTAGCAGTAATAGTAGTAGTAGTTGTAGTTATTGTTATTATTATTGTTGTTGTTATCCAAGGCTTCTCTAGAACGTGAACGGAAAACAACAATAACAAAAGTCTCCGCTGAAAAATGTTATGCTGTTGTTATACCTTGGCAGAACAGAATATCTCAGGGTGGAGGGCGTCGAGGCGTGTGTAGAGGTGCATAGGAGATAAGGCGGCGGCAAGGGAGGCAGGAAGAGATAAAACCAGGGGGAAGGACACGGCAGGGCGGATAAGACCAGGGGGAAGGACACGGCAGGGCAGAGTGTTGGCTTAGATGTGTGTTGATCCTAGGGTGAGATGGAGAAGAGGAGGAAAAGGAGAGGAGGATGAGAAGAGAAGGAAGAGTGGGAAGGGAGAGGAAAGGCTATAAAAGAAAGAGGGAATGAGGGAGAAGAGGAAGGGAGGAGGGAAAGGAGGAAGGAGGATGGGAGGAGGAAAAGAATGAAGGAGGAAAAGGAGGAGGGAGGGAAAGAAGGAAGGGAGGAGGAAAAAAGGAAGGAATGAGGAGAAAAGAGGAGGAAGGAATGAGGAAGAGAAAAGAAGGGTGAGGGGGGACTATAAAAGGAAGGAATGAGAAGAGAAGAGGAAAAGAGGACGAGGAAGAGAAGGCAATGGAGAGGAAGGACTATAACAGAAGGAAGGAGGAAGAGAATGTAAAGGAGAGGAATGGGGAAGAGGAAGAAGGGCTAAAAGAAGGAAGGGAGAAGGAAGAGAAGGAAAGGAAGAGGAGGGACTATAAAGGAAGGACCACTGGGTGTCAGAGTCTTAACGTACTTGTATGTTGATCCGAGTGTGAGACGGAGGGCAGGAGGAAGGGGAAGGAAAGGGAAGAAAGAGGAAGAGAAGGGAAGGAATGGAGAAGAAGGGGCAGAGAAGTGAAGGAGGAGGAAGAAAGGGGACAGGGAAGAATATAAAGACGAAGGAGGAGGATGGAAGAAACACTGGATGCCAGGGTAGGCTTACATTTGTAGGAAGGAGAGCATACGAAGAAGGGAAGGAAGAAGCAGAAGGGAAAAGGAAGAGCAGGGAAGGAAGGGGGAGAGGAGAGAAGGAAGAGGCTGGACCATGAAGGAAGGAACACTTAACGTCAGTCTTGGTTACTTAGGTGCTGATTTGAGGATGAGAAGAACAGGAAGAAGGGAAGAGAAGGATGACAAAGGACGGGAGGAGGAAGAGGAGAGAAGCCTAGGAAGCCGAAGGACTATGAAGGAAGGAAGACTGTCTGGCGGAGTCTTGGCTTACTTTGCAGTAATCCGAGGGTAAGAAGGAGAGCAGGAGGAAGAGGAAGAGAAGGGAAAGATGAGGGAGAAAGGAAGATGGGGAAGAGAGAAAAGGGAAGGAAGAAATCTAAAAGGAAATGGGAAACCGTCTAGCAAAGTCCTGTTGTTAAGCCGAGAGTGAGCAGGGGAGGGGAAGAAAGGGGTGGGAAGGGGAAGATATGGGAAGGAAAAGGGAAGAAGAGGACAGAGAAGGGAAGGAAGAAGGACGATAAGAGAAGGAACACCGTCTGGCAGAATCTTGGCTTGCTTTTGTGCTAATCCGAGGGTGAGAAGGAGAGCAGGAGGAAGGGGAAGAGAAGGGAAGGCACGTAGGAGGAGGAGGCGAGGGCTAAGAACTAAGATGTGAGAGGGGAGGAACGTATGAAAGAATGAAAGGTGAATGAGACGAGGGGCGAGAGAACAGTGAATATAAAATAGTGAAAACAGTTCATATTTTTTTAAAACTTTGTATCTTGACAATAAAAACCTAAATCATTAAGCCTGTGGTAGTTACCGGGTACTTCTCATTACTGATATGTATTACTTCCTGTAAGAGCCTTCACCTGCGCTCCCACACCTGATCACAAGCTGCCATTTAACCAGAGAGTCATACAATCATATACTCTCATGGCGTATGATAGGAATTCTTTACGATATATTTTCTAAGCAATTTTTTTTTTTTTTGCATAATACCTGCTCGCCTTTAATCGCTCCATCAGATTGGCGCCAGAAAGCAGGAGGAAGCAACTCGATTCACTCACATTCAGCAGTATCTTCGTTGTCTTGCTGTCTCTTAGTTGTCTTGCTGTCTTTCCGTTGTCTTGCTGTCTTTCCGTTGTCTTGCTGTCTCACCGTTGTCTTGCAGTCTCTCAGTTGTCGTAAACACTGGCTTACACATCTTAAAGCAGTCTTGAGTAAACCATAACAAGCCTTGCAAATCAGAGAGCTCGTAACCTCAGTCGCGTCACCTTTTGCCTATTGTGGATCAGAACATGTCATTCCCATAAACCCCTTCAGTCCACTCCATTCCATACACGCCTCATGCTTCTCTGGATTCAAGGACCAGGGCGATTCAGGATCACAAACACTAGCCTTCCACGTCCTCCTCTGCTAATATTTTTCTGTCACTCCTACTTCAGATCTCTACATTTTCTCTCTCAGTCTCTTGGCATCTGTTCTCTCTACATGACACCCTAGCTAGCCATGTTTATCACATTACGTCAACTTGGGGGCAGTAGGGTTGGCAGCTCGAGCCCGCACCAGGGTAGCGTATTTCTGGTGAGAGTTGTAGCAGTCTCTCCAAGGATCTCTTCTTGCCCTGCAGAGCTATATGGTTCATTGGTCCTAGCTCTGGGGATTCACCTTAATTACAACTACTTCTACACAGCTCTGCCTCTCCGTGCCAAAACATCTCATCCCATAGACCTTTACACACTACATTTCCAACACTTGCACCCTTTCCCCAACAACAAACCTAACTTCTGTATTGCATTTGCTTACTTTTAAGTTATATATGAACAAATTTTGATAATTCTGATTACAATGATCTCAAAATTTTGACCTAATTGTACAGTAAAAATACAGATTTTTCTACTGTACCATGTTTTGGGAGCAAAAAAATCATAAATGGATTTCTCTTGGTTTTATAATGCAAAATGAAGCATTTTAAATGTAAAAAAAATTATTTTCATTTTCTTCATGGAGAAATTACAAAATTTTGGAATGATTGCTGAATCAACCGTGACATTCAAAGGGTTAAGGGTCGTTGGTGATCCCTGCTACTCACCGTGATGGGTCTGCCAGGCTAATCAAAATCGTCTTGAGGCAGCAAGGAGACAACAAAAAAATGTTTCATATTAACGGTCTTACAGTGTTTGGTTGAATTCTGTGCAGAGGAATATTATCGTGAACTTTGTATAAGTACAGTGTTACGGAAGAGTTTGTAAGGAGGCATCTAAGCTGACAAGTTACCGTACCATCTGCAGAAATACTGTATGCTGGTAAGAAAGAAGTGTTCCAGAGCGTCCTAAGCCCACGAGTATCTGTCAGTTCATATTAGGTCCACGGTTGGACAGGACCTGTTTGAGGGGATAGTGATAGTCAAAATTAATCCTTCCCCATGCAGACGAAGTACGAATGGGGAAGGGGTGTTTAAGAAGCATCATCACCATCATCAAGGGAGGGCAAACGTTGTGGGGTGCATAGCCTAACTTACCCTCCGACTTCATCCACAAAGGGTCCCTTCGTGTAACCCTCCAGGCAGCAACTCTTCCCCCCCCCCCCTCTAAATATCTCTCGACAGCAGTGATCAACCTGCTCCAGCCATGAGTTCCGTGGCCTTCCCCATGGCCTCCTTCATCCTAGGTTAACTTTCTCAGCGATCACCCTATAGGCAGGGCCACGTGCTCATATAACTGGAGTTGGTGCTGATGTATTATGTTGGTAACAGGCTTCAGCTCAGTCTCACGCTCATACGTACCCAGTCATACCAACAATATCCCATGATCCTGCAAAGGCACTTAGTACCAAAGGATTCAGTTTGCCGCCTCAAGTCACTGTTTGGTGTTTCCCAGTGATAGAATAAGGTAGGGAGCACCAGTGCCTTGAAGATGGGAATTTTCATTCTTTCACACAAATAACAGCAACACCAAATACCCGAGTTGAGTGAATTCGTAACCCCGTAGGCCAGATCGATGCAGTGAAAATTCTCGTTGTCTGACCTACCGCCAAGATAAGTGAATCCTTCCAAGACCTGCACACTCTCCCTACATGCATGGACAGACTGAAATGTTTCATCCAGTGCCTGGACTTTGGTCTTGCCCCAAGAGACCTTTAATCCCAGTGGTTTTGCATTCTCGCGAAATTCTTCGAGGGTACTTAGTAGCAGCTCCAGCAGCTCTATTAGGATAACTGCATCATCAACAAAGTCAGTCAGTAACCCTGGAATTGCCAACTGATATCCATAGTGGCTTTGACTTCCAGCCCTGCCAGGTACCCAATCCATACATGTAGGAGTACTGAAAAGTGTAGGAGTAACCACACATCCCTGACTTACTCCATTACTTACTGGGAAGAACCACACATCCCTGACTTACTCCATTACTTACTGGGAAGAAGTTTGATGTTCCTCCTCGAGACTTGACAGCAATCGCAGTGTCCGAATACGGGCCAGCAGTCGGATGGATTATCCCTGTGGGAATCCCACCGAGTCAAAGGGGTTCCTGTAGTACCTCCTGATTTGCTTAGTCAGACACCATCTTCAGATCCATAAAAATTGCAAGCAGACCTTGTCGCTACTCAAGGTGGTGTTCCATGTGAACTTGAAGAACTAGGATTTGGTCAAGTGTAGACTACTTGGATGTGAATCCGGATTGCCCAAGCCTCTAAAACTTTAGCAAATGGTCCTGGATGCACATCAGGAGAATATGAAATACAGCAGTAAATATTAGTCAAATTGGTTTCGTTTCCCTTTCCAGATAGGGGTGACCAAACCTCTTGTCCAGTCAGGAGAAATGATACCAGACCGCCAAATGGCTTCTGTGACTGCATGTGATGCCCTGATCATGGCATCACCCCCAGCTTTTATCAGTTCTGCTGGGGTGTCACAAACAGCAACTGCTCAACCACTTTTCAACCTATCCATCGCATTCTTGATTTCCTCTAGAGAAGGCACGGTATCATCAGATACCGAGCAGTGGGCGAGCAGTCAGTGTCTGTACACCAGCTGATGGCAGCTCTCCACTGAGAGGTTCAGCTGTATACAGTTGCTCAAAGCACTCAACCCAACGAGCCCCATACTTACTCACCTCTGACATGAGCCGTCCATCTGCTGTCCGAACAGAGTTAACCAGAGAGGCAGGTCTGGAGTGAAGCTTCTTTAGGGCTTAGTAAGCAGGTCGAAGATCACCCATATGAAAACAGCCTTCCACCTTCTCAGCAATTTCCCTGACAAACCTCTCCATGTTCCTTCCCAGCAAAAGTCTTGCACATCGAGACAGAGGTGTGTACTACTCTTGTCCCCAGCCAGTCTGGCAGCACGACTCTCCTCAGTCGTGGCAAGTGTCCCAAGTGAAACAAAACTTCTCCTTGATCTCGGGTGCTCTCCAGTGCACTCAGCAACTACTGCCAGAGTATCACTTTTAAAGGTATCCCATCGTTCAGCAGGGTCTTCAACAGTCCTGAGCACTTGAACCTGATTTGTGACTGCCACTGGATACTCATAAGCACACTATCATCCCTGAGTTTCCGAAGATGGAATTGTTTTTGGTAGCATCTTGAGCTCATCTCGGCAGTTTAAGTAAGTCATTGACACAGGTGTTTCCAGGCACGCCCCTGGGAGAGTCCAGCAAATATCCACCGTGGTGTGAACTCCGTTAAGAATGTTACATGCAGAGAATAGAAGTATATTATTACTTTTATTTATGTTCATCGAGGTATGCATATTTCATCGGTAGAACCAACATGATGGAAGGATATACAGCCATATGTAAGGACACAACCAATCTACACTTGAACAACTGAGGTGTATTCCCCCGGACTCTTGGGGCTCTTGGCCCAAAGAGAGCCCAAATAGGGGATAAGAAAGCCACTTTATGAATTTTTATCCACATTTAAAAATTCATAATGTATTTATAAAACTTCGTCGTGTAAGATGCTTTATGATAATGGACCAAAGAAGTGAGTTTGAAAAGGCTACTTTATTTAAGCTTAGGTTTCATTCTTTGGGAATCTCAGCTGAAGGAATTCTGTGAGTATGATTTAAGTCTGTGGGAATTATGAAAGAATTGCCCATGTAAGGAGGGGGAGACTGCAAAGGGATGGCTCCAAACCGGTATCTCAGTTATGAAGTAACTCACCTCAGCAGTTAAGTAACTCACTGACATAGGCGTTTCTAGCCTAACCCTGGGGAAATTCTGGCAAATATTCACCCTAGTGTGAACCCGAACCCAGTACTCGTGGCACATGAAGTGAGTGATGCTATACTCCTATTATTCTAACTTGGCCCAGATTTTCGTCCCTTTGCAGCTTATATAGGTGAGAGTTAAAAAAAGACAATACTACAGCCCTACACTCGTTCCATAGCACTTTTTCGTGACTAGCACCATATTCTGGTATTAATCTGTTGCTACAGCTCGGCATTTAAGATGGAGAGACGGTCATTTTAGGCCAGGTTAGAGTAAAAAGAGTATACCACCGCTCCACTGCACCTCCACGACCCTAAGCACATAAACCCAAAGCTGACAGTGGCAATTACGTCATCTATTCCCATTAAAAAATAACATGAGTGTCTAATGGTACAAAATGAGCCACTCAGGATGAAGGTACGGTAATCTTCGCTTCGGTTCATTTTTTTAATTCGCTTCAATACAAAGATGTAAGTTTAAGCGCATTCTTGTTACTTCCACAACATTTAACTCGTCCTAAGAGAGTGTCATGGTAGGGAAGGAGTTATTGAAGGCTGGGTGTAGCCGTTTAAGTTCAGTGTATCGTTTCGGGGCGGAATAGTATCGTCCGGAGCTGGTCAGAAAAGTCAGCATTGTTATGGGGTTGAGTTGCGACTGGGTTTTCTCCTTTTTTCTGTGTGTGTGTGTGTGTGTGTGTGTGTGTGTGTGTGTGTGTGTGTGTGTGTGTTTTATGCCACTTGGAATGTAGGCAGTTGGGGGAGGGAGGGTGTGATAGCGAAGGTGACTAAATTCATCTGATGGCCGTGGAAGTCTAAGGTGTAAATCGCCAGCGTAGTGAGGGTTTTCGTGAGTTTGTTTCCTACCCATCATTCCCAGGCGTTTCTGTTAAGCAAAAGGGTCTGGTGGCAGCAATGGAAGATTGGAGAAGAGAGAAAAGGAGAAGAGAGGAGAGGAGAAGATTGGAGGGGAAAGGAGAGGAGAGAAAGGGAGAAGAGAGGAGAGGAGAGAAATGGAGAAGATTGGAGAGGAGAGAAAGGGAGAAGATTGGAGAGGAGAGGGGAGGAGAGAAATGGAGAAGAGAGAAGAAGATTGGAGAGGAGAGGAGAGAAAGGGAGAAGATTGGAGAGGAGAGGAGAGGTGAACAAGGAAGGGGAAGACATAATAGAACACTGCTAAGAAGAAAAAGGTAAATTAACAGTTGAGAATGAAGGTGGGAACAGGAGGAGAGGAGACGAGAGGACAATGAGAGAGGAAGGAAGGGGGGAAGAAAAGAGAGGAGAGGACGAGGAGAGATGAAGGAAGGGGGGAAGAAAAAAGAGGAGAGGACGAGGAGAGAGGAAGGAAGGGGGGAAGAAAAGAGAGGAGAGGACAAGGAGAGAGGAAGGAAGGGGGAAAGAAAAGAGAGGAGAGGACGAGGAGAGAGGAAGGAAGGGGGGAAGAAAAGAGAGGAGAGGACGAGGAGAGAGGAAGGAAGGGGGGAAGAAAAGAGAGGAGAGGACGAGGAGAGAGGAAGGAAGGAGTGGAGAAGACAGGAGAGGAGGGGGAGGAGAGAGGAAGGAGGGAGGGAAAAAGTAAGGATAGGAGAAGACGAGGATAGAGGAGAGAAGGAGCGGAGAAGAGAGGAGAGGAGAAGAGTGGCAGGAAGGAGAGAAGAAAAGAGAGGAGAGGAGAGGGACTTAAGAGAAGGATGGTGGTAGGGATGGGATGGTAAGGAAAACAAGGAGAGAATGGAGATGATATGAGAGGATGAGACTGACAAGAATGGAAGAGAGGAGGTAAAGAGAGAAGAGAGGGAGGAGGAAGGAGGGGAGAGGAGAGAGAAAATAATAATTGGAGGGAAAAATACATAAAATAATAAAAGAATAATGGCGGGAAGAAGAGACGGTGACGGGGAGGGAGGGGGAGGGAGGAAAGAAAGAGGGAGAAGAAGAGGAGAAGAGAGAACAGAAAAGAGAAATAAGAGCGAGGAGAGAAGAGGTGAGAGGAAATAATATGAGACTATTAGGGAAGTAAATAAAAGAGAGAGAGAGAGAGAAGAGACGGTAACTGGTAGGGAGGAAGAATGGAGAGAAAAAGAAGAGGAGAGGAGAGGAGAAGAGAGGACAGACAAGAGGAAGAGAAGAGAGAAGTGGAAGGAGAAATTAAGAGAATAAAGAAGAGAAATGGTATGGCAAGAGACTGGGACGGGGAGAGGAGGATGGAGGAAGAGAGAGAAGATAAGAGAGGAGGGGAGGGAAGGAGAGAGGACTGCTAAAATAAGGTTAAAGAAAGGGAGAAAAGAGAGGAAGGGATGAAAAAAATTGAGAGAGAGAGAGAGAGAGAGAGAGAGAGAGAGTAAACGAAAGGAGAATAGAGGAGAGCAAAAGAGAGCAAATAATGGAATGAAACTGATAGGGAGAGGAAATACCATAATGGGGAGTGATGGTGGGAAGAAGAGTTGAGGACAAGGAGGGAAGGAGGAAAGAAGAGGTGAGGAGAAGAAGGAGAGAAAGAGGAAAGGAGAGAGGAGAGGAAGAAGAGAATGAGGAAAGTAGAAGAGAGGAGAGAAAAGAAAAAGGAGAGGAGGAGGAGGAAAGGAGAGGAGGGGAGAAAGAGGAAAGAAGAGAGGAGGAGAGAAAGAGGAAAGGAGAGGAGAGGAGAAAGAGAGCAAGAGGAAAAGAAGAGAGGAGAGGAGAAAAAGAGGAAAGGAGAGGAGAGGAGAAAGAAGAAAGGAGAGGAGAGGAGAAAGAGGAAAGGAGAGGAAAGCAGAAGGAGAGAAAGAGGAAAGGAGAGGAAAACAGAAGGAGAGAAAGAGGAGAAGAGAAGCAGAGAAAGAGAAAAGGAGAGGAAGGGAGAAGGAAAGAAAAAGGAAAGGAGAGGAGAGGAGGAGAAAAAGAGGAAAGGAGAGGAGGAGGAAAGAAGAGGAGTACCTAAAAAGGGGCGAGAGGAGAGGAGAGAAGAAGAAATAGGATGAGAATACATGTTAAATATTACAAACACTGCCAGGGGAATGCAAGATGGTCTCCACACAGCTCCGTACACTAAGAAACGTCTGCGCAATTTACCATGAAAATTTATGCTTGGGTGAGGGAGGTGGATAGAAGAGTAGAGAGCAGAGGAGAGGGAAAAAGAAGAGAGGAGAGAAAGTGGGAAAAGGAAGAGAGTGGAAGGGAGAAGGAAAAGAGGAAACAGCAGAGAGGAAACTAAATAAAGCGGTGGAGAATGATGGAGGGAAGAAGAGGAGAGGAGGAGGGGGAGGGAGAAGAGGAAGGGAGAAAGAGAAGAGAAGAAGGGAGAGACGTGGAAGGGTGAAAGAGAAGAGAAGGGAACAGAAGATACCAAAATTTATGCTTTTATACTTTGCCCTTTGACACCATAAATCTAAAAGGACAAAAAAATAAATAAATAAGTAAATAAAAACAATATTGATAAAAGGTGTGAGGGGGTAGTTGTCCAGGGAATAATTGTGTTGTGTTTGAAGTGACTGGGTGACGAAATAAAGGAATGGCTTAAGGTTGAAGAATTTTTGGGTGAAAGAAAAATGAAAGAAATTTGGTAAGTCCACTAGGTCTCCAACTATGATGTGGAGACCTAAAGAGGAGGAATAGGAGGAGGAGGAGGAGGAAGAAGAAGAAGACGAAGAAGATAAAGACGATGAAGAAGAGGAATTAGAAGAAGAAGAAGAGGAGGAGGAGGAGGAGTTAGAAGAAGAATTAGAAAAAAGAAGAATTGGAAGAGGAAGAAGAAGAGGAGGAGGAGGAGGAAATAATAGAATGACATTGTTTAGGGGGGGGGAGGGAAGTCAGTAACACAAGAAGAGTGATGGAAGGAAGGAAGAGAGGAGGTAAGAGGAGAGAAGGGAGGAGAGGACGAAAGAGAAAGGAGAGGAGAGGAAAAGAGAGCAAGGAAGAGGGAAAAAATATGAGAATGAAACTGCCGGGAGGGGAAAAGTGAATAAATCGAGAGAGAGAGAGAGAGAGAGAGAGAGGGAAAGAGAGAGAGAGGGAGGGAGGGAGAGAGAGAGAGAGAGAGAGAAGCAATAACAGGAGGACACTGTTATGGAGGGGGAGTAAATAAAACAGGAAAGAGTGATGGTAGGAACAAAAGACGCGGAAGGGAAGGGGGGAGAAGAGGAGGGGAGAAAGGGAAGGGAAGAAGGGAGAGAAGAGGAAGGGAGAAAGGGAAGGGAAGAAGGGAGAGAAGAGGAAGGGAGAAAGGGAATGGAAGAAGGGAGAGAAGATGAAGGGTGAAAGAGAAGAGAAGGGAGAGAAGAGGGAGAAAGAAAAGAGAAGAAAGGGGAAGGGAAGGGAGGGAGAATAGGAAGAAAGAGAAAAAGGGAGAGAAGATGAAGGGAGAAAGAGAAGGGAAGAAAGGAGAAAGAGAAGAGGAAGGGAGAAAGAGAAGAGAAGAAGGGAGAAAGAGAAGAGAAGAAGGGAGAAAGAGAAGAGAAGAGGAAGGAAAGGGAGGGAGAAGGGGAAGGGAGAAAGGGAAGAGAAGAAAGGAGAGAAGAGGAAGGAAAGGGAGGGAGAAGAGGAAGGGAGAAAGAGAAGAGAAGAAAGGAGAGAAGAGGAAGTGAAGGGAGGGAGAAGAGGAAGGGAGAAAGGGAAGAGAAGAAAGAAGAAATAAGGGAGTAAGGCTGTAATAGAACGACAATACAAGGAAGAGGAAGTAAAACATAGGAAAGAGGGAAGAAGGGAGGAAAAAGGACAGGACAGAAAATGATGAGAAAATACAGAAGAGAGGAAGGAAGGAAGTAACAGAATAACAGTGCTTGGGAGAGAGAGGTGGATAGAAGCGTGGAGAGCAGAGGAGAGAGGAAAAGAAGAGGAGAGAAAGAGAGAAAAGGAAGAGGGGAGGAAAAGAGGAAACAACAGAGAGGAAACTAAGTAAAGCGATGGAGAATGATGGAGGGAAGAAGAAGAGAGGAAAAGAGGGAAATGATAAGAAGAGAGAAAAGAGAGGAGAGAGAAAAAAGAGAGGAACTAATATCCATCCCCTGTTATGGAGGGAAGGTAAATAAAACAATAGTGAGAGTGATGGTGGGAACTAGAGACGGGGAAGAGGACAGTAAAAGATCCCACTCTCTCTCTCTCTCCCACGACACCGACACGACCCTTGAGAGAAAGGGAGAGAGAGAGATGGAGGGAGGGTACAGGTCACCTCTCCTGCCACTAGTATAGCTGTCATCTCTCTCTCTCTCTCTCTCTCTCTCGGCCAAACACACAATCTTCAACTGTCATCCTTTCTGCTGTCATCCCTTTCTCATTCCTTTCCTCTAAGTCCTCTCTAATTCCTCTTCTCTCCACTCCTCTCTCTGCTTTCCTCCATCCTTCTTGTGCTCTCACCCTCTCTCGCTACTTATCCTCCTCTCCTTTCCCCTCTCCCTTCCCCTCACCCTAACACAACCCTCACCCTGCGTAGATCACCTCTTCCTCTCCCTCCTGTCCTCTTGTCTCTCTCGTTTCCTTTCCTCTCCCCTCCTCTCATCTCGTGTCTTCTCTCTACGTATCCCCTTCCACCCCACTCTCCTTCTCTCTCATCCTCTCTCTCCCTCTCACCGTAGCACACACTCTCTCCTCTCATCCTTTTCTCACTCTTCTCTCCTTCCTTCTTCACTCTCTCCGCCACCTTCCTTTTATCTCACACCTTCTCCTTTTTCTCTCCTCTCCTCTCCCTATTTACCCTCTCCTCTCACCCTTGCACACCACCTTTTCTCATCCTGTTCACATCCTCTCATCTTGTGTCTTCCTCTCCTTCTTATCGCTTTTCATCCATACCGTTTCTTCTTCTCCTCTCATATCTTCGCTCACTCTTCTCTTCCCCTTCCCCTTCCCTCTTCATCCTAATATTCCTCCCTCTCGTATATCTTCTCTCTCCTCTCCGTTCCTCTCCTCTCCTCTCCTCTCCTCTCCTCTACTTATCCCCCTCCTCTCATCCTCTCTCTCATCCTCACCCAAGCCTCCCACCATCCCTTCCTTTCCTCTTATAATACACACCCTCCTCTCTCCTCTCGTCAATTATCCCACGCTCCTCTGCACTATCCCCTTCTCTCCTCTACCTATCCATGTCCCCTCTCCCAGGCCTCATACTATCCCTTCCTCTCCTCTCATATACACACTCTCCCCTCCTCTCTACTTATCCTCCTGTCCTCTCTTTACTTATCCTCCTGTCCTCTCTTTACTTATCCTCCTCTCCTCTCCTCTCACCCTTCGTCTCCTCTAATAATGCACACCTTCTTCTCTCCTCTCTCTGCTTATCTTTCTCTCCTCTCCTCTCACCTTTCCTCTCCTTACTCACCCTCTCCTCTTTCTGTTTATCCTCCTCTGCTCTCATTCATCCTCTCTAATTATACACCCCCCCACTTCTCTCTCTACCTATCCTTCTCTCCTCTCCTTTCACCCTTCCTCTCCTAATACACACCTCCTCTTTCTGTTTATCTTCCTCTCCTCTCAACCTTCCTTTCTAATAATACACCCCCCCACCTCTCCTCTCTCTGCTTATCCTCCTCTCCTCTCCCCTCACCCTTCCTCTCCTCTTCATTCTCTACTTATCCTCCTCTCACGCTTCTTCCTCTCTCATAATACACACACTCTCCTCTGCTCTCTCTGCTTACCTTCCTCTCCTTTCCTGTCACCTTCCCTCTCCTAGTACACAGCCTCTCCTTTGCACTCTCTACTTACCCTCCTCTCCTCTCCTCTCTCTACTTATCCTCCTCTCTCCTCTCCTCTCACCCTTCCCCTCACCCTACGCTGGTCCCTGCTCGTGCATCGCTCACCACAAGACAGGCGTAACCAGTCCATGAGCCGGTCGTAATGGAAGTGTAAGTGGTTGTCAATTAGCCTCCTACCGAATGGCTGACCCGCGAAATGTCGAGAGCAGCAGGCCCCTTCCCCTCACCCCTGCACCGCCAGATTATACGAGGGGAAGGGATGAGGGGATAGGATGAGGCAGGGACGCGAGGGAAAGGGATGGGAAGGGAAGAAGGGAAGGGATGGGATGGGAAGGGAAGAAGGGAAGGGATGGGATGGGATGGGAAGGGAAAAAGGGAAGGGATGGGAAGGGAAGAAGGGATGGGATGGGTAAGGAAGAAGGGAAGGGATGGGATTGGAAGGGAAGAAGGGAAGGGATGAGATGGGATGGGAAGGGGAGGGATGGAAAAGTTACAGAATGGAAGGGAAGGGAGGGGAGGGAGAGAGGAGTGAAGAGGCGAGAAATGCGTTTGAGAGAAGCGCTGGAAAGGGAAGGGGAGGGAAGGGATGGGTGGATAGGATGAGAAAAGTGAGTGAGGGAAGGGAAGGGAGAGGAAGAGATGAGATCAGAGAGAGGATGGGAGGGGATGAAGAAGGGAGAGGAGGAGGAAGGGATGAGTGGATAGGATGAGAAAGGTGCTTATGGGAAGGGAAAGAAAGGGAAGGAAGGAAGAGAGGGGGGGGGGAGAGTTTGGAGGAGTGGAGAGAAAGGGAGGGAGGAATGAGGGAAGGGAAAGGGAAAGCGGGAGAGGTGGATTGAGAGGATGGGAAGAGAATGGTACTTGAAAGAAGGGAAGAAAAGATAAGAAGTGAGGGAAGGAAGAGAAGAAGGATGGTGGAGGAAAAAGAGGAGAGAGAAAAGAAAGAGGAGGGGAGTGAAAGAGAAAGATGGGAGAGGAGTGGAAGAGAAGGCTTACAGGAAGGATTGGTTGAAGAGAGCAGTTGAGAGACGAGTGAGAAGAGGAGGACTTGAGAGAGTAATTGACTGGAGTGGAGAGGATGGGAAGAGAAGAAAAAGAAGGGAGACGAAGAGAAGAAAAAGGAAAAGGAAGGAAGGAAGGAAGAGGAATAGATGAAACGTATAGAGATGGAGGGGATTGGAACGTGAGGAGCATAGAGAGGAGCAGGTAAGAGAAGAGGGAAGAGAATTAAGGAAGGTGGAGATGAGGGAGAATGACGAGGAAGAGAGAGAGGGATAAGAGAGAGAATAACGAGGAAGAGAGGGGGAGATAAGAGAGAGAATGACGAGGAAGAGAGAGGGAGATAAAAGGGAATGACGAGGAAGAGAGAGTGAGATAAAAGAGAGAACTACGAGGAAGAGAGAGGGAAATAAGAGAGATTGATGATGAAGAGACGGAAGATTGAGTAGCAGAAGCAGGAGAGAGGAGAGAAGGGCAAGACAGACGTGAAGAAGGGACAAGGGAAGCGACTGTTTATAGAGGTACTTGAGGAGTGAGAAGGGAAGGGAAAATAATGAGGAGAGGAAGAGAGAAGAGGTTAGGAAGAAGAATAAGAAAAAGGAGGAGGAAGAGGAGGAGGGAGAGAAAGGGAAAGAGGAATGGACTAATTAGGGTTCTTGAGGAGTAGGAATGGAAGGGAGAAGGACGAGTAAGAGAAGGACAGAAGGGCGAGGAAGGGAAAGATAGATGAGATAAGGAAGGAAAGGATAGAAGGGATCGGAAGGAAGAATGACGAGGAAGGGAAGGAAGAAGGGGGAGGGAGGAAGGAAGAAGGAACGTAAGAAGGGAGAGAGAGAGAGGTAAGACAAAAGGGGGCCTAGGAATGGACTGGTTATAGGGGTACTTGAAGCTTCACTATCGAGGAGGAGGAGGATGGAAGGTAAAGGTGGTAGTGTCGTAAATACTTCTGTGAGGTGGTTTGGTCAAGGGAATGGTAGGGTAGGAGAGAGTGGCTGCTGCTTAAGTATTCCTTGCCTTGCCCTTCATTCACTTCTGCTCAGACCATTTCGTTTCTCAGACCACAGCTAGACCTGTATATATGCCTCGGTACATCCACGTAAGTTTAACACACAAAACTTTTTTCGTTTCACATTGTCTTTGTCTAATATTGCAGTCTATCCATCTTGAATGTTGCATTGGAACAATAGACTAACTCTAGAATATGATGCTAGTCACGGAGAAGTGTTCTGGAAAGGATGTAGAGCCGTAGCATTGCCCTTTCCCGCCAGGGCTGCGTGGTATGAGGTACAAAACGATGAAATTCTGCACCAGGTTAAAGTGAAAAACCTGTAGACATCGGCTTTACGGTCTGACATTTTTTTGATGCCTGAAATGACTCGGAGTATCTTCAGGACACACAGTTGCAGAAATAAACACCGATTCACTTCACTTTGGTAAATAATGTGACTGTGAGCAATGACATGTGAATCCCAGTGTTGCCATCTTTGAAGGGCAACCAATTTTTCAAAGTCTAGCGTAAGAGTTGCTAAATTGTTCAGCGAAAAAGTGGGTGAGTACCGTATTATTTTTCTCAGTTGTACACGTATTCTCGTAGACTACAGAGGCTCCCTGGCGTCTCTCCATCCTCTTCTTCTTTCTAAAAATGACAAATTAATCCATTTTATATGGGGCAGTGCCAGTATTTGACAGTGTGAGTTTTGTATAAGAGAATATAAAAGTGTATCATACAAAATAAGTCGCAAACAAAGAGGAGCTGCCGTCATGTTAGTTTAGGCGTCTCCTTAGCACCCTATCCTTACAAACTTATTACCCAGGATGGTCCATATATAACGCTTCACTTTTTTACTCCATTGGGTGATGTCTCGTGTTTTGTGGGGACGGCACAGTTTGTTATTAGTGTCTACCCGGCATCGTTAATTTATTTACTATTCCCACTGCCACAGCCACGCCCACACCAGCCGACTGAGCCGTCCCCGCAACACATAAAATACTGCCAGGTGGGTTTCTAGTGCAGCGCTTTTTACAGACCACCCTGCATATGTGTTAATGTTGTGTTATACGTTACTGTTGTGTTATACGTTACTGTTGTGTTATACGTTACTGTTGTGTTATACGTTACTGTTGTGTTATACGTTACTGTTGTGTTATACGTTATTGTTCTGTTATACGTTATTGTTCTGTTATACGTTACTGTTGTGTTATACGTTACTGTTGTGTTATACGTTACTGTTGTGTTATACGTTATTGTTCTGTTATACGTTATTGTTCTGTTATACGTTACTGTTGTGTTATACGTTACTGTTGTGTTATACGTTACTGTTGTGTTATACGTTACTGTTGTGTTATACGTTATTGTTCTGTTATACGTTACTGTTCTGTTATACGTTACTGTTCTATGTTACTGTTCTGTTATTACGTTACGGTTCCGTTATACGTTACTATTCCGTTAAACGTTACTATTCCGTTATACGTTACTGTTTCGTTATACGTTACTAAAAAGAAAAATATCTATCTTGCGTTACCTGGAGTAGATTAACAGAGTTGTTCTGACCACGAGCGGGGTAATAGTGTCTTGATGTGGCAAAGATTATTACAAGAAAACGTACATAACTAATACACAGGTAAACAGAAAGGTGTACCTGAGAAGTTTATCGTTAAGGAAGAGGTGTAAGAGGATCTTCTAAGTCCACGAGAATATTGTCTTAGGAACCTTAGGGGGTAACTTAAGATAATGGAATTGTGGTGTGGGAGGGAGGGCAGTGTGATGACAGATGCTGAGATGACTACGGTGGTGTGTGGTAGATGGTGGCTAGGTGGAGGGTGGCTGTGTGTGTGTGTGTGTGTGTGTGTGTGTGTGAGAGAGAGAGAGAGAGAGAGAGAGAGAGAGAGAGAGAGAGAGAGAGAGTAGATAAAGCCCCATCTACAAAGTTGGCCCCTTCCGTCCAACAGCCTTGAGGTGATAAAAAAGACTGGAGGAAGTAGGTTATGTCTCTCTCTCTCTCTCTCTCTCTCTCTCTCTCTCTCTCTCTCTCTCTCTCACACACACACACACACACACACACACACACACACACACACACTCTCTCTCTCTCTCTCTCTCTCTCTCTCTCTCTCTCTCATTTCTCTTTCTCACTACTACCTCTCTCTTTTATCTTCCCCTCACTCCCCTCTCTCTCATTTCTCTCTCTCACATCCCTCTATCTCTCTACTGCCTCTTTCACTACCTAGTTCTCCCTTACCACCCTCATTTCTCTCCCTCTTTGGCGTTCCCTCATCTTATCTTACTGCCTTTCCTCGCCCTAATTCACATTCATCTCTCTCTCTCTCTCTCTCTCGTTATGTGGTAGGACGAATAAAAAACCAAGCTCCCTCGTCGACCACACACCTGCGTCGAGGCGGCATTCACAGTAAAAATGGCCGGTTCGCTACCTACCTGAATTAATTAAGAAAAATCAAAATAATTAAGAAATATCACTCACCTCAGGTAATGTCAGGTGTACCAAGTAAGTACCTCCGCAAAGGATGTTATGTTTTACCCCGCGTTTGTTGGTGTATCTGTTTCCTGTCTCTTAGCAGGATTACCCACAAAGTTATGATCGAATTTTGATGAAATTTTGTGGAAGAGTGTGCCATGGGCCAAGGGAGAAATGATTACATTGGGGGGGGGGGGAGCCGGATCCGGAGTATCCTGCACAATGTCTCCAAAACTTCTCAGTGAATTTCCATGAAATTCTGTGGAAAAGTGGGCCATGGACCAAGAAAGAATTGATTAAAAAGATGCCGATCCGGATCCTATATCCATGGATCCGTAATGGCAATGGCATTGGCGGAGATATGCGCTGTCTGAGCGCTTTCTAGTTATTCTCATTCTTCTAGGTTATGTCGATGCTGGAGAGGGACGCCTTCACGTGATGGCATTGATATGACCCGAGTTGCTTTATTGCCCGGCCATACAAATGTCCCTCAACACCCTCCTTGTCTCCACTGAAAGGAGGATATTGAGACGTAATGGAAGAGCAGTGTCAGCCTACAGTCCAACGGGTTCCCGTTCAGATGGGCCTGGTATTATGGGTGCAGCTATTACTACAACTGCAACAACAACTACTACTACTACTACTACTGCTACTACTACTACTACAATTACTACTACTACTACAAATAATAATAATAAAGTATAAGGGGAGAGGATAGAAAAAAGAGGGGGGTGAGGGGCAGATGAATACTGTAGAGAGCGCGTGAACTGGCTGGGCTGGGTGGTGGTGGTGGTGGTGCAGGGTGGGGGTAACACGCCTGAGAGAGAGAGAGAGAGAGAGAGAGAGAGAGAGAGAGCAGTGGCGTAAAGGACGTCATTGTAGTGAAGAGGCTAATGGACCTTGCTTTTTATCTCCTCAGCGAGAATATCCTTTTGAGATTAATACTTTCACTTGGAGACAGCCAGAGTAAAAAAAAATAAATATAATAAGTGAGTAAGAATAATAAAGTAAAATAATAAAAAATAAATATAGTAAATGAGAAAGAAAAATAAAGTAAAATAATAAAAAAATTAATATAGTAAGTGAGTAAGAAAAAGTAAAATAATAAGACTTAACAAAATGCCCGTGTCCAGTAAGAGCAAAAAGTAGACTATGCAAACTTCCTGCAGTTTTAAGTTTACTGGGTGTTTTATCAGTGTAGACTCAGTACACAATTTTAAGACTTTTGTAAACTCTTCATCATTCCAGAGTAGAGATATCACCCTGCGACCTTGAGCCAGCTTTCTTGATTTGACCCAGAGAGAGAGTAGTAGTAGTAGTAGTAGTATATTTTGGTGTGAGGAAATTTTGTATACCCGGGCAGCTCCACCTCCCAGTTATATCAGTGCCACCACGTGAAGGCGTCTCTCAGGCACCTGTAGAAAATGAAAAATGAATAAGTTGGAGTCTTACATGTACACCTGAAGTCTTACATGTGCACCTGAAAATGAATAACTTGGAGTTTTACATGTGCACCTGAAGAATGAATAACCTGGAGTCTTATATGTGCACCTGAAGAATGAACAACTTGGAGTCTTACATGTGCACCTGAAGAATGAATAACTTGGAGTCTTACATGTGCACCTGAAAAATTAATAACTTCGAGTCTTACATGTGCACCTGAAGAATGAATAACTTGGAGTCTTACATGTGCACCTGAAAAATTAATAACTTCGAGTCTTACATGTGCACCTGGAGGTTTACATGTGCACTTGAATCTTACATGTGCATATGAACAATGAATAACTAGGAGTCTTACATGTGCACCTGAAAAATGAATAACTTTACATGTGCCCCTGGAAAATCAATCAGTAGGACTCTTACCTGTGCACCTACATCTTCCTAATACTGATACACCTTGAACTCGTATTCTCGTCGGTTAAGGAAGCTCCCTAACACTTTTTCACTTGCGATTTAGTTTTGGATATGACTGACCAGTATCCTTTTGTGCGCTATTTATGCTGAGTATGGCGATATTGAAAGAAGGATTTATGTAATACAGAAGAGGAGAGTAAGGTGTAATAAGCAAAATAAATCGCTCAGGAAAAGGTGTTTGAGGGCTCCTGAGAAGAATGGTCTTGATTTTCTGAAAGTGTTCAAATTACAGTATATATATATATATATATATATATATATATATATATATATATATATATATATATATATATATATATATATATATATATATATATATATATATATATATATATATATATATATATATATATATATTTTTAGTTCACAATTTATGAACGTTTACTAGCTCTCTTTGGCCCAGTGTCACCTCTTCTGCACCATTGCCTACCGTCCAAACTTAAGAAATGCTAGAATTGTCTCGGGTCTGTTATTCTAGCTGGCATAGGAGGCTTCGTAGCATATCTTCCTTAGTGACTTATTTTCCTTATTACATCTTAACGTTCTCTTGCATTTTATTCCAATCATTTTAATATTGACCTTGTTTGCAATAGTAATACCAAAGGGAAAATTAAGGTGTGGTGTACAGAATAAATCGCTAAGGAACATATGTAACGAAATTCCCAGAGCCAGCTAGAAATACCGGCCTTACTCATGGCTGGTGTGGTGGTATTAGCGGGGATTTTTTTTTTTTTTTACTACACTCCTTTCACTTTAACTTGGTCTAAAATTGCAAAAGATTAACACTAGAATATGATGCTAGTCATGGAGAAGTGCTTTGGAAGGGATGTAGAGCCACAGCATTGTCTTTCTCTGGGTACAGTGAATGGAAATCTGAGCCAGGTTGAGGTGAGCGAAGTATAGGATGAAATGTCGATGGATCCTCAGCTTGTTCCCTGCCCGGCCTGGGATCGAACTCGCATTCTTTCGGACAGCAGCCCGCTACTCCATCCATATCACCACTACTCCATCCATATCACCACTGCTCTATCCATATCACCACTACTCTATCCATATCACCACTACTCTATCCATATCACCACTACTCTATCCATATCACCACTTCTCTTTCCATATCACCACTACTCTATCCATATCACCACTACTCTATCCATATCACCACTACTTTATCCATATCACCACTACTCTCCATATCACCACTATATCCATATCACCACTACTCTATCCATATCACCATCACATCCCCGCTTTACCACCGCCTATACGCTGTTCACTTTACCTGGGCGTAAAATTGCCATCTCTCCATCTTGAATGTTGAGCTGTAGCAAAAATAAACACTAGAGTATTGTGCCAATCACGAAGAAGTGCCGTGGAAAGGATGTAAAGCCTTAGTATTGTCTTATTTTGCAATTAAGCAACGGGAAATAAGCTGCAGAAGGACGAAAATCTCCGCAGAATTAAAATAGATACCCATTGGACCAGTTTGTGGAGCTGCGGTGGCTCGATGGTAGCGTGCTTGTCTCGTGGTGCGTGTGTCCTGACTCAGGGGTTGGTGTCCACTCCATGGCAGGCATTTAGATTGGGTGGTGGTAGTATGTCCTTCCATGTGTTTGTTTATGTTCACACTGTGTTCATTCTGTTGACTGCGACACACACAAACGGCCATTACAACGATTTACTTTCACATGCACGTTCTGAGAAGACGCCTGCACGTGGTGGTGCTATGTACACTGAGTGGAACAACTGCGGCGCCCAACCGGGAGCCAGACCTCCTCATATTTCCCTGCACATCATTGCGAGAAGAACCCTGATCCGCCCCTGGTGAGGTGCTGTGTACCACAGGGAGCACAGTTAATTCTGAGTATCACTTCCACCGAGGGGAAGGTTCAGTCCTTTAGTGATTCTAATTTAAACTGAAACAGAGATTGATAACGTTTGTGTGCAACCAGCAGTGTGTGTGTGCAGCCAGCAGTGTGTGTTTGCATCCAGCAGTGTGTGTGTACAACCATCAGTCTGTGTGTGCAGCCATCAGTCTGTGTGTACGGTTAACCAGCAGGCTAATCTGCATCTCTTTACCTCTTGTGACCACAGTTCTGCCATACCGTTGTCTTAATTGCTCCTCCCCTCGCTCACCCTCTCAGTATCTTACTTTGTCCCCTCTTTGGTGCCTTCTGTTCTCTCTCTCTCTCTCTCTCTCTCTCTCTCTCTCTCTCTCTCTCTCTCTCTCTCATGACGTAATTTCACGGAGATCACGACCGGAGCCCCGTTTTTACCACCTCCTGTGTTTTTGGGGTGGGGGGTCTAATTATCGGGGTTAAGCTGCGTGATGGAGGAGGAGAGGAGAGAGAGAGACAGAGAGAGAGAGAGAGAGAGAGAGGGAGGGAGGAAGGGAGGGGAAGAGGAAAGGAGGGAGGTGTGGAGGGGGGGAGGGGAGGAAAGGAAGATAACGTGGAGAGAGAGAGAGAGAGAGAGAGAGAGAGAGAGATGAGAATATTACGTTAGTCACATTTTATACACTTACACTCCATATTTATTTCATGGTTAGTAGTGGTTATAGTCCCAGGCTCGTCTGAGAGTGAACTCTGTGGACTGAAGGCTGGACATTCCCTTATCTGGCAGGTCACCATCCTCCTTTGGGGGGATAGGGAGGGAATTGAGGGACGTTTGTACACCTGGGCAGTAGAGTCACCTACTTACATCAGTGCCACCACGCGTAGGCATCCCTCTACAGCACTTATTCAGTAATTAAACTTAGCTGTTTTCATCGTAGATGAGATACTATACTCTTTTTACTCTAACTTGGCCTAAAATTACCATGTCTCCATCTTGAATGCGAGTTGTAGCAATAGATAAACAGCAGAATATGATACTAGTCACAAAGTAGTGCTGTATAAAGAATGTAAAACCGTAGCATTGGCGTTTCCTGCCATTCAGCTACATGAAATAAGCTGCAAAAGGACGAAATCTGAGCCATTATAGTCTGATCTTGATCACCATAGTCGCGGCGCACGACTCTGATGTTGGTATTATCGTGCCCTGGTAACCTACCATTCAACAGTGCGTCCGATTTCGTGTATAGTATGAGACGCTTGTGATTCGTGTATAATATGTTCGTGTATAATAATATTCGTGTATAATATATTCGTGCACAATAATATGATTCGTGTATAATATGATACGAAATGGGACGCACTTTTGAATGGTAGGTTGCCAGGGTACGATAATGACAACCTCAGAGTCGTGCGCCGCGACTATAGCACCACCACCATTACCATCCTGATCACCACCACCACCACCATCATTATAATCCTGACCACTAGCACCACCACCATAATAATCCTGATCACCACCACCACCATAATAATCCTGATCACCACCACCACCATAATAATCCTGATCACCACCACCACCATTTTTATTACTATCATTATTTTCATTATTGTCAGTTTCCCATTACTCAGAGGTAATTAGGCTCCAAAACTAGAAAGTCCAGATCTTAAAAGTTGGAATAATGTCAGTACAGTAGAATGTCCAGTGAAATGGCCTGTAGAAATTAGCTTAAAGCTTTCGAGATTGTGAACTCCTCATCACAAGCTGTAGGTGTGTGTGTGTGTGTGTGTGTGTGTGTGTGTGTGTGTGTGTGTGTGTTGCCTGAGGGTGGTCCTGTCACACCTTCGCCTAATTATCTCAGTCTTGCCCCTACGAGCGGGGGGGCGCGGTAGCACAGTGGTAGCGCGCCGGACTCGTAATCGGGGGATTGCGAGTTCGAGCCTCGCCCGGGCTGCCGTGCCGGGAGTGGTAGCTCGCTCCTGTAACCCTAGCGGGGCTATAATTATAGTCCAATACAGGGCTTAGCTCGGGGGAACTCCATTTCTCCCATTTGCCCCTACGAGCCTGTTGAAAGTGACGTAAAGTGCGACGGTGGGGATGTCTCTCCCTTTCACCGCAGGTCTGGGGTAAATAAATAATCGAAGGAGCGGAGACTGCAACATCCTCGTCCTACAAAGGGTTTAGCGACTGAATGTTTGACGGTGCCCATTGACCTTGTCTTTGACCTTTTGTTCGCAGAGTCGGATCCTTTCCTCCTTACCTTGCCCTCAGCCCTTCCACCAAGTTTCCTTTATATCGCATCAAAACTTTTTAAGCTGAATTTGCCGTGTTACTGTAACTTTGATGCCGTGTGACCATGGCCTTCCCTTGATTGTCCTGCAGATCGACTCCTTTCATCCTTGTCCTACTCTGAACTCATCTGTAATGATTGGCTTACGTCGGTTAAAAACTGATTAAGTTGACTTGCTGTTTAACCTTAACCTCTGACCTATCGTTCTAAAAACAATAGGCCATCCCCTTGGTTGATCCTTTGCACTTCCACAAAGTTTGGTCCAGATCACATTAAAAGTGTTTTAGTTACTTTGTTTAGACACCGACACATGGGTCGAACATTGACCTTGTCCTGTGACCTTGACCTTTGACTGATTGTTCTCAAAATCGAATGCCTTCCTTCATACTGTACCCTTAACTAATCCACCAAGTTTGGGCTAAATCGGAAAAAAAATAAATTAACTTTGCTAGGCCAAACTTTGACCTTTCCCAGTGACCTTGACCTTTAACATGTTCCAAAAACAATAGTTCAGCCCCTTTGCTCACCGTAAGTTTAAAATGAAAATTTATTTTGAATTTTGTTAGCACACGTACGGTACAGGCACACACACACACACACACACACACACACACACACACACACACACACACACACACACACACACACACACACACACACACACACACACACACACACGTCACGCAAAACATTACACCCGCTCTCTTTTCTTGAGTGCTGGTATAAAAATCCCCCCCCGTCGCTCAGTGTAGATGTCTCATGAGGTGTGAGGGGAGGGAAGACGTGTCTCTTTGTAGTCTAGAGGAAGACTAGAACTTGGCATAAGTGTATTGTCCTGCCTTAATGACCCTTGTGCAGTCAGTAGACATAAATGTAAGCTTCTCCTTCCCACTCTGACTGTACAGTACATATAGAGTATGTGAGAGGAGGATGGCAGTCCCATTCACTGCCTCCCCCCTCCCCCCCCCTGCTCTGTTCTTACAGGTCGTGTTCCAGGGGAAGCTTGGGATTTAGGATATTATGATTAACTTTGTTACCGACCCCCGTGGCATTGAGAGGGACGCCCTCGTGTGGTAGCACCGATTTAGCCGCGCAGCTCGGTTACATGGTTACACAAACATCTTTCATCTTCCCAGTCCCATGAAAGGGGAATGGTGAACTGAAAAGGGTAGTTTCAACCTGCAGTCCACCGAGTTCACGTCCACATCAGCCTAGGGCAACAGCAACAATTACAGCAGCAGCAGCAGCAGCAGTTGTAGTAGAAGAAGCAACTGAAACAGTTACCCTCCTGTAGCTGATCAGCATAGATTCAAGTCTGCTTCTCGTGTTGCCTGTCTCAGTATAGGGTGAGAGACAGGTGTGGACTTCCTTTCACCGCTGCTCGCACTGTCTCCATGTGAGGTGTCTGAGGCGGGGGTTGGGGGGTTGCATCCCTCCCCTACCCCTCCCCTCTTATCTCCGCGTCCGTGTGTGTAAAGAGGAAGAGGGGGGGAGACCCTGCCACCCCCTCTAACCTCCCTCCCCCTCTCCCCCACCTATCTCCGTGTCAGGTCCCCTTCAGGGAAGTGAGTTGCACCGCCTGTCACCACGTCTTACTCCACGCCCTGATTTATGCCACAGTGTCCCCTTAATTAACACTTTCACTGCCGATTTTTATATGATATTATGGTTAATTAAGAACGAGTTTATTGTGCTAAGTTGGACCTCCGATTACAATTATTAAACATTATGGCGATTATTTTTCCTTTGTCTTCTGGCTGTATCTGGACGATTTTCTTCAGTATAGGAGCGACCTGGAAAACACACACACACACACACACACACACACACACACACACACACACACACACACACACACACACACACACACACACACACACACACACACACACACACAGCTAACTGCACTTATACGGTTAATGTGGGCACTAATTCAGCCTCCTACAGTCCTTCCCCAGCCTCCATTCTCAGTCCTTTCTTGGTGTCAGTATCTTCATTGCACCGTCCACCTTTCTTCCCTGAGCCAAGAGTAAGAAGACTAATCTTTTATTTTATTTTATTTTTTATTTTTTTTAGACTGATTGTATAGTATTTTTGGTGGTAAATTACTGTTGTTGTTGGTGGTGGTGGTGGTAGTGGTGGTATTATTATTATTATTATTATTATTATTATTATTATTATTATTATTATTATTATTACCACTATTCCTGTAATTACTACTACTCTGACTACTACTACTGCTGCTACTGTTAATAATAATAATATTATTATTATTATTGTTATTATTATTAGTATTATTAGTAGTAGTAGTAGTATTATTACTTCCGCCAAGGAGGTTTATGTTCTAGTGTTGGTTTGTTTGTCAGTCTGTTTACAGGATTAATCAAAAATTTATGAACGGATTATGATGAAATTTTGTAGAAGGGTGGGACATGGGCCAAGGAAGAAATTATTAAATTTGGGGGCGGATCTGAATCCGGATCTTATGTCCACGGGTCTGGATCCGGAATAACTTATTAAGTTATGAACAGATTGTGATGAAATACTGTGGAAGGGTGAGCCATGGGCCAAGGAAGGAAATGATTAAATTTGGGGGCAGATCTGGATCCGGATCCTGTATCCACTGATCCGGATCCGGACCTCTTCTCTGGCATTGACGGAGATATGCGCTCTTCGAGTGCTTTGTAATTATTACTATTAATATTACCATAATTATTGAGCTAGGGGATACATCATGCACTGAAAATATATCTAATACCTCCACTCCGAAAGCTTTCTCCTAGAGAAGAAGAAGAATATGTTAAGATGGCAAATATAAAACATACAATACGTCAAGAGAGTGCAGGGGTTAGTGTCAGTGTTGGGCATCAGTGTGGACCACCACCACTGCCCTTCATCAAGGCTGGGAGTGCGTGTAGACTCTAAGTGGGTGGTTGTTTTACGCCACACGTCACCCGAGTGGATAAAACCGAGAGTCATGAGGCGTGAGGTGCCACAAGAACCCGCCAGAAGTGCCAACACCTGTCCTGCCACTGCACCTGAGTCACATCATTAACACCAGATCACACACCCTTGCCACCTGAACAAACACCCCCACATACATGTTTACAGCGCGTCACAGCCGTTAATAGGAAGTGGTAATGCGTCTGAAGGCAGCAGGAATTAAGCTTTAAGAAATTATTGCAGCGCACCAGTTTAGATGAAATCTCTCCCTCATTTCATCCAAATAACATCCTTGTATACTGTATATTTACCTCGCTGTGTAACCGCTAATAGGAAGTAATTAACGTCATGTATGATTCTCTCTCAGCTGTTGGGATATGCCGCCGGAACATATGCCTGGCTCAGGGAAGATGGTCGACCCTGCCCTGCATAGTCCCGGGTCACCCTTGGACAAAGTGTATCACCCGTTAGCCTGCCAAAAGGTAGATGGTTACCATCGTGCCGGGAGTACAGGAGTGACGTACAGCTAAGCCCTGGTAACTGGCCTTGCACAACACTCCCAGATGAGGAACTCAGACACATTTACCAAGCAGTCAAAATCCGGGCTGATACTACTAGTCATGTGTATTTCCTACACGTAACTCGTCCTCTTGAGGACTGTGCCACCTCCATATTCCCCGCACCACGCCATGTGGAAGGACCGGGTTCCGGCCCTGACGTGGCGGTGTCTGGCACAGGAAGGCGGCTGCTTGGCCAGACAGACCAGGGTAAAGCAACCACCACCACCACCACCAGAACAACAACAACAACAACTTTTGTATATAAGTAGTCAGGTGCCAACTGAAATAGCAGGTGTGACCCAATCGTATGACAACTAAACATCTTGTTCATTCACCTCGTGTCTTATCGATAATGGATAGGAAGTAGTAATTTGTCAAAGGGTAGTAGGAATAAATAGAAAACATATCATCGTAGTGAGATGTTCAAGAGGTTCTATGCCCTTATCAGCTGACCAAAGACTAGCAACGGCAGGAGCAGGCTCATCGGAAGCATGAGCTCGGTGGACTGCAGGCTGAAGTTGTCCTCCACTTGCACTCCTCATCCTCTTTTATGGGATAGGGAAGTGATTGAAGGACGCTTGTATAATTAGGCAATAGATTCCGTTTATTTTGGTGCTACCACGTGAAGGCGTCCCTTACCAGTTGCTTACCGTGCGTCACTACCATTAACAAGAAATGGTGTGTCCTTTATTACTCTATTTTGGCCAAAAGTTGTCCTCTCTCCATATTGAATATTGAGCTGCAACACTAGATGAACACTAGGACATGATGGCTGTAAGTGCAGAGCCACAGTTCTGTCACAATCTGCCATGAATCTACGTGGAATAAGCTGCTAAAGGACGAAAATGTAGGCCAAGTTAAGGTAAAATGACAACAGCAGGGCGCTCTCCACGAGTCTGAATGTAAAAAGACTACAATACCATAGACACCAACGTAATTAAGTGGTTAAAAGAACATCTCACACCCTGGACACCTTAAAAAAAAAAAAAAATTCTTCCATATAAAGGTGTCCCGCGAGATTTTTTGAGAAGCTTTAGGAGATTGCTAAGGTTTATTTTGAGTCTTAAAAAGTGCTGTATCAACCCCTACGGAGCTCCAGTTATTGATGACCCTGTGGGTGAATTGAGGGATACCATTTTGTCCATAGGGTCATCATGAATTGTAACTCCTGGACGGATGAAATTGGTCCCATGTTCTGTCTATCTATTGCCGGATCGACGCCTTAATCCCGTAAGGGGTGGCCACAAACAAATCGCCTCCCTGTTGCCCTGTCTCCCGCCATGTCACTGCCCTGCTTCCATCTCACACACCCCTCTCTCATATACATCTCCAGTCCATCCCATGTTGATATAGCGTTTTTTTTTTTTACTGATAATTAACGCTACAAAAATCTCCTGCAGTTTCACAATAATCCCACCAGATACATAGAATTTCTCAAGCTGTCAAAACCACCAGTAGGAAGCGGTTTACTCACTCAGGCTGCTATGACTCTCTCAGCTGAATAAAATCGTCTGGTGTTAAGTGGAATAGAATGGTAGAGTTGTCCCGATGAAGAGGTGGTGTCTTTGAAGCACCACACCACAGCAGCTAACTCTGTCATGGTGGGGACAACTCCAGCTTTCTCTCGCAGCTGCCGCCAGACAGTTTTACGAGAATAGAACACAGGAGCCAGAGAGTGTTAATATTGCCTCCATTAACCCTCTCATGGTCAGGGCAACTCTAGTATTTTATTTGGGTTGCCTTGGACGAGTTTATATAAATTCGGATCAGTCTCTGTCGGTAAAGGAGTAAACCCCTTCAGTCCAGTGGCGTATATCTTCATTTATAGGTAACTAGAGATTGTTTTTTTCACCTTAGGATGGGATTTTCGACCTACAAGGGATTATTGTAGCCTTACGCATTTCATTTAGCACTACAGTTGAATGAAATCGTTGAATGAAAGCGTCTGGCAGTAGCAACGATGAAGTATAAGTCGTGGGATTGAAGGGGTTCATGCAAGATATACATGCATCTAACCCCCCTCTCCATTTCCTGACGTCTTCCCTGAACTGAATAAAATCGTCTGGAGATGACACGAATGCACTCAAGTTAAATACACTAAAAGAAATATACTCAAATAAAGATACTCAAATAAATACACTGAAATAATATACATTCATATAAATACACTCAAATAAAATACACTCAAATACACTCAAATGAATACACTCAAGTAAATACACTCAAATACACTCACATAAAATACACTCAAAATACACTCAAATAGGACACTTACACTGCATAGGAACACAGGGCATTAATTTTTGACAAAGACATTTAATTGGTCACGAAAATCAAAAAACGTCTTTCCTCACCCAGCCTCATATATATATATATATATATATATATATATATATATATATATATATATATTGTATGATGAAAATTGGGTCAGGAATTCGTGAGATTTTAGCCGTAAATTTAACCTTGACCTTTGACCTTGACCTCTGATCGATCGGTACCAGACTCGCATAACTAAGATCCACACACTTTTTTTTTTTTTTTTTTTTTGGCATACATACATACATACATACATACAAGGAAACGGACTCAGTTACAATTATTCGTCTTAGAGAGAGAGAGAGAGAGAGAGAGAGAGAGTCAGTAGGCCTCTCACAGTGCAGTGGTGTAGAATTTATCCTTTCCCCAGCTGCCTAAACACCCAGCTCTATATTGTAGGCATGACACCCTCTAATTCTCCCAGACGATTTCATTCAGGATAGTGAGTCTTGGGAGCCCTTCAGCGGCCTAGACACCCAGCTATTTAGTACGCATCAAACTCTCTAACTCTCCCAGACGATTTTATTCATCTAACTCCCCCCAGCAAACCACACACCCAGCTATATATTAAGTACGCACCACACCCTTTAGCCCTCCTAGACGATTTTATTCATCTAACCCCCCAGCTAACCACACACTCAGCTATATATTAAGTACGCATCACAGCCTCTAACTCTCCCTGACGATTTTCTTCAGTTAACCAGACACCCAGCTATATATTAAGTACGCACCACACCGTCTAACTCTCCTAGACGATTTTATTAATCTAACTCCCCCAGCTAACCACACACAGCTATATATTAAGTACGCACCACACCCTTTAGCCCTCCCAGACGATTTCATTCAGCAAACCCCCAGCTAACGACACACCCAGCTACAGTATATATTTAATAGTAGTCACAGGAAGCAATAAATCTGGTCTCCACGGCACACCATTAATCCGAATATTTTAAAAAGACTTTCTCCCCCTCGTCGTTTTGGGGCTATAATTTTCTGAGTTACGTGTGTGTGTTTCTCAGGGACCCAGACTGCGGTGTTTGTTCCTCGCGTTTGACACTCGCTAAACTAAACACATTTGAGGCCGACACACACACACACACACACACACACCAGGCGTATAGGCTTCGCTCGCGCCGTTTCCTTGGCGATTTATTTTGTGGTGTTAAACTCTTTTGCGGGATTGTGGTGTATTCTGTTGTATGGTGTTCATGTTGTTTTGATATGGAAAGTTTGAATCATTACTACTACTACTACTACCACGACTACTACTACTACTACTACTACTACTACTACTACTAATAATAATAATAATAATAATAATAATAATAATAACAGTAACCGAAAAAGGATATTGAGGTGTCAAGTGCAGAATAATTCGCTCAAGAGGAGGTGTTCAGAAATCAGCAAAACTACCTAAACACTTCCCTCTAAACCAATATAAGAGATAAGTGGACCATAAGTGTCAAGAGTCGAGGGAAAGGTACGCGTGATGCCATCTGTCGCGCGCTTCTTTCACCACTGTCTTGGGTGTTTAATGGAAAGGTGACGACAAACATCTTAGTGATTTTGTTGTGGCTGCTCTCACTCCCTTCCACCACCTCCACAGCCAGTAAAAAATAAAGAAAAAGAAAGAAAGACAGATAGATAGACAGACAGACGGACATACAGACAGAAAATAGACACAGCTGACAGATAGACAGACAGACAGACAAGTAAACACAGCAGACAGATAGACAGACAGAAAGAAAAACAAAGAAAGCACAAGGAAAGGAAAGAAAGAAAGACGTCATCGCAGGCAATAGGTTAAGAACTCGTGAATTCTTAGTGAAATGAAAAAAATCTTAGTAATTTTTTGGCTGCTCTCACTCCCACCAACCACCACACCCAGAAAAAATATAAACAAACCAATAAAACACATAAATGAAGGAGAAAAATAAAGAAAAGACTTACTGTATCGAAAAGGTGAAGAACTATTTAGAATTCTTAGTAAGGTGACGAAAAACATCTTTGTAACTTTCGTGTGAGTGTGTGTGTGTGTGTGTGTGTGTGAAGAAGTGGCGGTTTTCAGCTAAGCCATTGATTTTTGAGCGCTTTAATTCCAAAACACGACTTTCCAGTCAAAACACACACACACACACACACACACACACACACACACACACACACACACACACACACACACACACACACACACACAAGAACAACAATGATAACTGTAGTAGTAGTTGTAGTAGTAGTAGTAGTAGTAATAATAATAATAATGAAAATAATAATAATAATTTTTCATTCATTCATCATCCAATCCTACATTGCCCAATGAGAAGCATAGGAGCCCGGGGCTAGGGATGTTGGTCCTGACATTTAAGATGAGAGTGGCCAGCCTCACTCATCCCTGAGTGGCATTACGTGAGCAATATCCCCAATCATCCCTTGGATATAAACCTTCACCGGCTCAATCCGATTGGAGCGCAATAATTACCCACTTAACCACCAGGCGCCAAAATTTGGTTATATGGTTACCACCCAGCGTAGTAAATGGTTTCCTGGTGTACAGGAAACCATTTGGCTTGTCATTCAGTGTAGAGTCACCCACAGGCAGAAGGAAGAGGAAAGAATGAAGGAAAGAAGGACAGAAGAGGGAGTGTAAAGTCACCCGTAGGCAGAAAGGCGAGGAGAGAATGAAGGAAAGAAAGACAGAAGAGGATGGAAGGAAAGAAGGATGGAAGAGAGGAAAGGGCAGACACCCAAGAGCAGCACTACATCAAGTGAGCGAATGGTGAGCGCCCCTACCTACCACATAATAATAATAATAATAATAATAACGTGTAAGTGTTCGGATTAACTCTTATGAGATGGGTATATATGAAGCTGCAGAACGTGATGAAATTATTTTTGGCCTGTCTGATGCAGCCAGGACTCCGTGGGCTTCAATGATACGTGCATGGAAGCGTGGCCTATTGAATTGGGCAAACTTAGACTGTCTGGGCGATGCTACTCCTCACCCTGCCCTAGGTTGGGAAAGGAGGTCCGGATGATGATGATGATGATGATAATAATAATAATAATAATAACGGCAAAGAAAACAGAATCCTAACCCCAGGAACTAACAGATAAAAGTTCTATTGTCTCTTGGTGATGGAGAGGGACGCCTTCATGTAGTGGCACTGATATAACCGGGCGGCGCGACTGCCTGGTTATACAAGTGCCCCTCAAGTACTACCCTATCCCTCAAAAGGCGGATGGTGGACTGCAGGGGGACAACTTAGGCCTGTAGTCCACCGGGTTCACGTTTCAGTTGAGCCTGGAGCCGACAGAACCTCTTGGTGCTTCGAACTATTGTGTGCAGAATACGTAACCTCCACTCCAGATGGTGCCTCTGAACACTATATCTATCTAACTATCTATTTGTGTGTCCATCTATCTCTGTCTATCTGTCTATCTATCTATCTATCTATCTACCTGCTTACCTACCTACCTGTCTATCTATTTGTTTTTGTCCATCCATCTGTCTGTCTGTCTGTCTTTCTATGTATCTATCTATCTGTCTATATTATCTCTATCTATCTGTCAGTCAATCCATCTATTCCCAGACGTCTTATTTCCATAAGCGGTGGCCACAAACAAATCGCCTCCACGTCGTAGTGTCTTCTACCCTTTGGCTGCCCTACCTCTAACTCACACCCCCATCTCTAAAATAAAGCTCCACTTCATCCCTCCATCTCATCCTACTTCTCCCCCTCTAGCTCACTCATATATACTCTTCTAGTCAGTCTTTCATTCCTCATCTTCCTCACGTGGCCAAACCATCTAAAATTATATCTGTTAACACTTTCACACTAAATCATGTGAGGAAAGTCATTTGAAGACAGGAAGAATGAAGTGTGAGGACAGGAGAGGAGAGATCTAAAAATGAAGGAATTTTGAAAGCAAGATGAAGAAAAAGAAAAGAAATAAAGGAAAGCTCAGTAGAAAAGAAAGCTCAAGGCGAAGGAACAAAAAAGGGGGGAGGGGTCCTGGAAACATGATAAAATATTGAGGAAAACGAGAGGAGAATCAGTAGAATGAAATGTGACAGAAGGAAGATCGGAAAGAAAATAATAAGAAAAGCAAGAAGAATGAAATAAAATAAGCGATAGGAAGGAAATCAGGAAGAAAAAGAAAAGGGAGAGAGGAAAGAAATCCGGAACAAGATGAAAGGAATCTGAGAAAAATTAGGAAAGAAATTAAAAAAATAAGGAAGATGAAAAACAAGGTGAAAGAAATTTGGAACGAACTGATGGAAATCCGGAATAAATTAAAAAAACTGAAAGCAAGGAAAAAGATACATGAGAAAAAAAAGTAGAAAGAAGAAGACAGCGCGGGCAAAAATCGCAAAAGAGGAAAGACAGAAGACAAGTTGATAAAGAAAAGGAGGAAGAAATCACAAAAAGAAGAAGAAAGATCAAAGGAAATCCAGAGTAAGGGGAAAGAAATCTGAGAGCAAGAGTAAGGAGAAAGAAATATGACAGGAAGAGTAAAGTGAAAGAAATTTGAAAGGAAGAGTTGGGTGAGAGAAATATGAGAGCAAGAGTAAGTAGAAGAAATTTGAGAGCAAGAGTAAGTGGAAGAAATTTGAGAGCAAGAGTAAGTGGAAGAAATTTGAGAGCAAGAGTAAGTGGAAGAAATTTGAGAGCAAGATTAAAGAAGGCTTAGATGAAAGAGAAGGAGTGGTATATGCTTTTCGAGACGGGAGAGTTGAGGTATAATTGATGAGTGTTGTTGATGTGGTGGTAATGCTGTGTTGTGGGTGGGTGTTTAGTCAGAGCCGGCAAATAGACACTGCAGCATTTCATTGTTGGCCAGGGACAAAAGAGTGTGGGGAGCCTGTGTGTGTGTGTGTGTGTGTGTGTGTGTGTGTGTGTGTCTTAGTACTTCACCACACTTCCTTGCACACCATCACCATACCACGTTCACTACTACTATCACCACAGCGACATATAACACCATAGTACATGTACCAAATCACCATCATCACACTACCACCGCATCTGCACTACCAACACCACCACAGTACCACAATCACCACTACGATAGTACTAATACAACTTTAATACCATATTATTAAAACCGCCACCACACATCTTGTACCTATCTAACACCACCGCCACAGTACCACCACCAACACCACACTTTTACCACCATCAAGAGTGGGGAGGCACACCAACATTATTACTACCACACTACCTCCACAACCAGTCACCACACCACCGCCACACTAACATCACAACCACCACTGCAGCCATTATTCCTCTTCACCACCACCACCACAGCAACAAAAATAATTAGATCAGAAGTGCTCAGAGATACCACGCCTGAACTTTGACCTTTACCAGTGACCTTGACCTTTGATTGATGTGCACCCAAATCAAATCGCTTATTGCCAGACCCACACACAACTTATGAGCCAGTTTTTATTAATGTCGGATCACTCTTATTTTGTTACAGACATACATAAATTATACATACATACATAAGTCATACACACATACATACAAACATACATACAGTACATACATACATACATACATTAATAAATACACAGACAGACATGGAAACCAAATTTTTTTTTTTTTTTTATGTTTCCGACTCTGGGCATAGGCTTCGCAGCCTGCTCTCAAGGCCCAGTAGTCCTCCTACATACCATACACCTTTACATGTCACCACTTCGGCACTAACACCCACCGTCCATATTGAATACATGCTAGGGCTGTCTTATACCGGACTGGTGTACTGGTATTAGCGGGGGTATTTTTACGACATGTCGGCGGGTCTTCTGGTAGATCGGTAAAGTCTGCTTTTTATGAAATTCAAATCAAACTGTTCCCTGCCCCAGCGGGGATTTGAGCCTGGGTCCGATAGGACTGAAGGCCGCCTCTCTACCGATCGAGAATACCTGCGCTTTCTACGTAGCTAATAATAAGTCGCCAATACTATACTCTTTTTACTTTAACCTGGCCTAAAACTGCCATCTCTCCATCTTGAATGCTGAGTTGTAACACTAGATTAGCACTAGAATGCAATGCCAGTCACAAAGTGCTTCGGGAGGGAGGTAGAGCCTTAGTATTTTTCTACCATCGAGCTACGTGAAGTGAGCAAGAGACGAAAATCGAGAGAGAGAGAGAGAGAGAGAGAGAGAGAGAGAGAGAGAGAGAGAGAGAGTATACCATCACCACCCCACTAACAAAATTATTATACACCGACAATAAAGGCTTGCTACGGTTTGCCTTAATATCCCATTCACGCCACCACCACCACCTCCACTACAAACTCCCCCTACCACCACCACCACCACCACAAACTCCCCCTACCACCACCACCACCACCAAACTGATTAGATGCCAAGAAAGAATGCCAGGTCTACACACTGGTTTTAATATGGCATACCGTATTCCAAAGACCATTGTTTCAGGAAGGCGGTGTTCGTGTTTGTTTTTGAGCCCGTTTTGGAGTGGTTTCGTTTGAGCTGAAATAAACGCTTCTGACGGTAGGAAAGAAAAAGAAAACAAGACAAGAGCACAAAAACAAAACAAAGCAACAGAAAACAATGAGAAAACAGAAAACGAAAAAGAAAACGATGGTGGGTAAGACATCACATCTTCATATTACGGGGGTTTAACGGAGACTAAGCTATTTATTACGAAAGTTCTGTCCAGAGGTTCATGAAATCGTCCGTTAGGTAGAAAAATCGACCCCTTGCATACGATGTTGAACTATTTCTGTGTCTTGTCCGCCTGAGTAAAGTTGCTGATTTAACGCCATTGGTTTTAACTCCCTCATTGTCGGGAAAACTCTAGTGTTGTATTCCATCTAACACCAGACGATTTTATTCAGCTGAGAGGGAGTCACAGGAGCCTGAGGGTGTTAATACCGTCACCATTAACCCTCTAATGATCGGGACAACTCTCGTATTGTAATTCCAGCCAGTAAGACGATTTTGTTAAGCCGAGAGGGGGTCCAAAGAGCATAGGTGAGGTCGCAAGGCCACTATTAACCGTCTCATGATTACGGCAACTCTAGTATTGATTTTCTGGTGAAGCCAGACGATTTTATTCAGCCAGGAGTGAGTCATAGGAGCCCCAGAGCAAAAATAATGATCATGGTGGATCGGTGGTAGCGTGTTCGTCTCCCGATCCGTACGTGCCCCGTGTCCAGGATTCGAACCCAAACGCCGGCGGTCATTTAAAGTGGATAATTAAAGGTGCTTAAAGGTGTAGTCGCTTTGTTTTCATCTGACGGAACTAGGTCACTCCCACAACTTAAATAATCGTTTTTGCTTGGAGTTTAGTGAGCCAAAGTTATGAGATAGGAATGAGTCTCCTTGGTTACTAGTCAAATTTACCTTCCAATCTGACTACACGTGGCCATCAGCTCAGCAAAAAAGGGGTTAGGGTTATACTGATCACATACCCAGGATAGGATAGCATAGCATAAGGGTAGCATAGCCTAAGTACAGCACAGCACCTGCATTTAGCACAGTGTAAGAAAAGTTAATCCCTTCAGTCCGTTGCCGCATTTTCTGTTTTCCTCCTAGCAACCTCTGGCCAAGTTGTGTGTCTTTTTGAGAGGGAAGGTGCTAATTATTGTCTCCATTAACCCCTTCACTGCTAGAGGCTTTTCGTAAATTAACACCATGTGGTAGTTGTAGTAATAGTAGTAGTAGTAGTAGTAGTAGTAGTAGTATTCAGTCAATCAATCAGTCTTCATTTTGCAAAATATATAGTTAACATATATATTACAGAGACAAAAAAGTTGAGTAAAACTGAATAAATAAATTGTTCATATTGTCATTTTTCTTCTTCGTAAAAATGCAAAATTATATACTGCATAAAAAATCAGTAAAGAGGCGTGCATGTGTAATTAGTTAAAGTAAGACACAGTATTTCCCTTTGCCTTCGTGCACTGTAGTTAATGGTAGAGTTGTTACCTGTATGACTACTTCCGGAGCCAGGTAGTAGGCAGAGGCAGTCAGTCAATCAGTCAGTCATCCTTCAGTATTCCTGATATATTGGCAGTACAATTATATATTGGAAAACTAGAATACAGTTACATTGAATATCATATAAATTTCACATTATACTGAATAAAGCTGTGCCTCCCGCTAGTAATAAAAATCTAGTATACTGTACAGTGAGAGTAAGAAAGACATCCGACAGCCACTATGTTCGGTACAACTGTTGCTCACCCACTCTTAAAACAAGTAGCTAAATAAGAAAATAATTACATAAAAAGCACATAAAAATAATAATAAAATAAAGATAATTATAGCATGAACGGAAGAATACAGGAAAAAAATGTAAACCAAAAGAAAAAAAAAAAATACTACATTACTGTTGATGTTGCTGTTGCTGTTGTTGTTGTTGTTGTTGTTGTTGTTGTTCCAGGATCGCCGGAAAAGTAAACCCAATGGACTGGAGGCTGTAGTACTCCTCCTCCCCCTCCTCCTTCTCCTCCTCCTCCTCCTGCGGTCTTCCATCCTCCTCCTCCTCCTCATCTTTCTCCTCCTGCAGTCTTCCACCCTCCTTTCGCGGCATAGGGGTTGGGGGAGGTGGGGCACGTTTGTATAACCGGGCAGTGGAGCCGCGTGGTCTTGTCAGTGCCACCACACGAAGGCGTCCCTCTCCAGCGCCGTTTGTTGGTAGTGAAGCTGTGATGAGAGCACAGCGCCTAGACGATGGCACAGCAGCACAGCACAGTACAAAATCAGTGGTGCAGCCGTCCAGCGTTTCTTCACAGCAGTAATCAAAGCACAACTCGGCATATAACCACCTCACCACAGAAACAGAGCAGCACAGTAACAGAACACCATGGCAGAACACAGTAGCCAAACACTGTAGAGAGAACATCATAACACAGCACATCATCAAAGCAACAGTCACATCACAACGCACTCTATCACATCGCCACGGCACAGCACCATAGCACCACACAGCACAGCACATCAGAGCATCTAAGCAACGCCACACCTCAGCATTATTTAGTACTCCTCAGTACAACAGGGCTTCTCAAAACAAGATAACACCTCAACACAGGACAGCACAGCACCTCAGCACAGCACCTTCACACTTTACAACACTTAACATACGAGTACTTCAATATGACACTTCCCTTAAACACAACACAGCTCTTGACATTATCACAGCACCCCAGCACAGCACAGCCCAACACAGCACAGCATAGCCCAACACAGCACAGCATATTACAACATAGCACCTCAGCACAGCACAGCACAGCAACAGCCTAGAGAAGCATCCATTAAGACGACAGCCAAGTTTGGGGGATGAACCTTAGCCATCAATGACTCGCTAAATTGGGTCCCTTGTTTTAAACCACCTCATCACACCACACCACACCACACCACACCACACCACACCACACCATACCACACCATACCACACCACACCACACCACACCATACCACACCACACCACACCATATCATACTATACCACACCACACCACACCACACCACACCATACCATACCATACCACACCACACCACACCACACCACACCACACCACACCATGCCACACCACACCACACCACACCATACCACACCACACCACACCATATCATACCATACCACACCATACCACACTATACCATACTATCCCATACCACGCCACACCATACCACACCAGTACAAAACCACGCCACACCACACCACACCACACCACACCACACCTCACCTCAGCACACCACAGCCCCGCACAGCACATCGCAGCAAAACACATCTCATCACAATATATCACCTCTTCATAGTATGTTAGTACAGCTCAGCGCATCATTTGAGCACATGACAATCCCAGAACAGCACTTTATAGCACAGCACAGCCACAGCCATTAAGGCGACTTATTTTGAGGTGAACCTTAGCTCTTAATGGTGCCTTAAATTGTGTGCGGTCTTCCAAGGGACCTTAACACAGCTCAGTACAGACGAGCACCGTAGCACAGCACAGCACAGCAACATCAGCAGCTTACTCAGCCATCCATTAAGACTAACTCTGGAAACGGACCTTGGTTATCACTTGTAAATCGCTTGCGCCTTTTCTAAATCACCTTAACACAGCACAAGAGCACCTTAGCACAGCACAGCAACAACCTAGACGACCATCCATTAAGACAGCAACCCCGGAGACAAACCTTAGCTATCGATGGAGCTGTAAATCGCTTTCCCCTCTTCTTAACCACCTTAACACAGCACAAGAGCACCTTAGCACAGCACAGCACAGCCCAGACAACCCTCCATCAAGACAAGAGCCCCGGAGACGAACCCTACCTATCAATAACACCCTAAATCGTCCTCCCTTGGTCCAAACCGCCCTGAAATAATGACCGCCCTTTGTGTCACGGAATATAAAGCAATATATTCGTTCGACTTCAATTTTCCTGGCTATTTGGAGTCACTGAGGTAGAAAAATGGTTCAAATTTAAATGCAAAATCCCATCAGATAATGACTGCTCGAGTGCGCGGGAAGTGAGAACCAATTTTCCAGTGGCGAGACAGAAATGGAGGCACGAGGGGGGAGACGTTTTTTATTTTGGTGGCTCTGGGAGGGAAAAAGGAGAGAGGGAGGGAAAGGGGGAGGGATGGTGAGAGAGGGAGAGGGAGGAAAAGGGGAGGGATGGTGAGAGAGGGAGAGGGAGGAAAGGGGGAGGAATGGTGAGAGAGGGAGAGGGAGGAAAAGGAAAGGAGAGAGGGTGAGTTAGGAGGGAGGGAAGAGCGGGAGAGAGGGAGGAAAGGAGGGAGGGTGAGAGGGAAGGACGGAAGAGAAGGAGGGAGGGAGAAAGGGAGAGAAAAGGTGAGGGAGAGGGAGGGAAGGAGGGAGGGGGAGAGAAGGTGAGGGAGACGGAGGGAAAGGGAAGGAGAGAGGGTGAGTTAGCAGGGAGGGAATGGGAAGGAGAGAGGGTGAGTTAGGAGGGAGGGAGAAGGAGAGGGGGAAGAGAGCGTAGGGGGAAAAGGAGAGAGAGAGAGAGCAGAGGAGGGGCGTCCACCTAAAAAAAAGAAAAAAGGCAAGAGGGTGAGGGTGGTTTAAAGGAGGACGACACGCCATTACTAGAAGTGGCCTACTATAGACGAGTGAAATCCTCTGATGGTATCAAGACGAGCTGAGAAAAATCGTCTGATGGTAGCAAGACGAGCTGAGAAAAATCGTCTGGTGGTGGCAAGACTGGAGCTGAGAAAAATCGTCTGGTGGTAGCAAGACGAGCTGAGAAAAATTGTGTGGTGGTAACGTGGGCGGTGACCAGGATCCTACACGCGGTGGCACTGTGTGGCCTGGGCGAAGCGAAGCATCTGCGGCGTCCACCCGGGAGATATACCTCCTCATAATTCCTTGCGCCTCGGCGTGGGAAGGATCCTGGTCTGCCCCTGGTGAGAGGCTGTTTACTACAGGGGGGCGCCGGATCCCTGCACCGTATATTTTCTGAAAGATGACACCACAGAAACATTTTCCTACCTGTGTTTGACGGGTCTGCTCAGCCAAACAGACAGAGGATAAAACAACGACTCCATGGTTGAATAAATCTGCCTGTAGATAGGAAGGATAGGAGACTGTGTGCGTCATCGGACTGAGAGGTTTAAAATACAGTAGAAAAATCGCTGGGAAAGCTGCTGGAAGAAGCACGGCATGCCATTACCCCTGCCAGCATCTCCCACGCCATTACCCCTGCCAGCATCCACCACGCCATCCCCCTGCCAGCATCCGCCACGCCATCCCCCTGCCAGCATCCCTCACGCCATTCCCCCTGCCAGCATCCCCCACGCCATTACCCCTGCCAGCATCCCCCACCCCATTCCCCTGCCAGCATCCCCCACGCCATTCCCCTGCCAGCATCCCCCACGCCATTCCCCCTGCCAGCATCCCCCACGCCATTACCCCTGCCAGCATCCCCCACGCCATTCCCCCTGCCAGCATCCCCCACGCCATTACCCCTGCCAGCATCCCCCACGCCATTCCCCCTGCCAGCATCCCCCACCCCATTCCCCCTGCCAGCATCCCCCACCCCATTCCCCCTGCCAGCATCCCCCACCCCATTCCCCCTGCCAGCATCCCCCACGCCATTCCCCCTGCCAGCATCCCTCACGCCATTCCCCTGCCAGCATCCCCCACCCCATTCCCCTGCCAGCATCCCCCACCCCATTCCCCCTGCCAGCATCCCCCACCCCATTCCCCCTGCCAGCATCCCCCACGCCATTACCCCTGCCACAGATGAGTAAAATCCTCTAGTTGTGGCGAGAGGTTGTTTATGTTGTCGTAGTTGTCGTGTTGTTGTCGTAGTTGTCGTGTTGTTGTCGTAGTTGTCGTGTTGTTGTTGTAGTTGTCGTTGTTGTTGTTGAGGCTCCAGGTTCATCAGAAATTTGAACCCAGTGGACTGCAGGCTTCAACTGTCCATCTGCTGTCCTTTTGGGGGGTAAGGTAGTTGGCAAGGGACGTTTGTATAACCGGGGAGTGGAGCCGCCTGGTTATGTCGGTGCCACCACATGAAGGCGTCTTTCTCCTGCACCTGAAAAGTAGGAAAATAACCAGGAAAATCGTCTAGTGGGAGAAAAAAGGGGAATAAAATCGTCTGGTGGTAGCAAGAGAGAAAAATCGGCCAGGGGAGACTAGCTCAAAGAAGGACGAAGCGTTGTGTTTACTATTTTTTCCATTTTCTTTTTTTTTATGATATAGTATTCCCTTGTCTCCCCCTCCCCCCTCACCATACGGCCCGGGATCAACTGTAGTGCCTCCTGTGTGTGTGTGTGTGTGTGTGTGAGAGAGAGAGAGAGAGAGAGAGAGAGAGAGAGAGAGAGAAATTAGTATATGTATGTTTTTTTTTTTTTATGCAAGGAAGAAGGAACCAAAGGCCAGGAGCTCGCAAATTGTTCCCTCCGAGAAATAACAAAAACAAGATAACAGAGGGCCAAATTCAAGATCCTTTCATTTCGAGATGCCTGGACACACTTCGTTTGAAAGGCTAGAAATCATAGGCAGTAGGAAATACGGACAGAAGAAGACATTTCCAGAGTTGACCAGTTGCATAAATGAAGGTGTGTGGGAGTAACGGTTAACTTTTGCTTTAGAGAGGTGGACAGAAAAGGGATGAGAGTTTGTTGCTTGGCGGGTGTTACGCGCTCACCGTAGTGGTGAAGGGATGCAAGCAGACAGTTCAGAGGAGCAGTGACCATTGAAGTAGCGATAGAAAAGAGATAAAGATGCAACAGTGCGGCGAAGACACAGAGGTTGAAGGGAGTCAGGAAGAGGAGGAGAGGTGAAGTAATGAGACGAAAAGCCTTTGACTCCACCTTTTTGAGAAGAGCTGTATGTGGCAAGCCTCCCCTCACATGAGAGTTGTATGTATGTGTGTATGTATGTTGTATGTATGTATGTATGTATGAGAGGCGCGACGTGGTACACACACACCCCGTCTCACCATAGGGCGGGGGATGGAGTGGCGTGTGCGTGAAATGAGGCTGTGTTGTGGGTCATTAGGCTGATGAGATGAGGAGGCTCCCAGTTTTCACCCATGTCAGCTCTTATATCATACCCTGATATACTCTAATATACCCTAACTTACTCTGATATATCCTAACTTACTTTATACTCTAGCATACTCTGATGTACCCTAACATACTCTGATATACACTAGCATACTCTGATATACTCTAGCATACTCTGATATACCGTAACATACTCTGATATACTCTAGCATACTCTGATATACCAAACATACTCTGATATACTCTAGCATACTCTCATATAACTAAATTCAAACTAATCTTTTCTGACATACCCTTTTCTAACCCAATAGTCTTACCCCCTGTCACTTAGCATACTATAATATACCCTAACACTAACCTAATCTACCCTAACACACTCTACATCTAACCTAATCTACCCTAACACACTCTACATCTAACCTAATCTACCCTAACACACTCTAATCTAACCTAATCTACCCTAACACTAATCTACCCTAACACACTAATGTACCCTAATCTACCCTAACACACTCTAATCTACTCTAACACACTCTAATCTACCCTAATCTATACTAACACACTCTAATCTAACTTAATCTACCCTAATACACTCTAATATATCTAAAAACTTTCCCTCCTCACCTAATCTAACAAAGCGTGAGACTTTAACGCATCCAAACATACCTTAATCCATATCCTAACATGCCTTAATCCTAACATACCTTAATCCATATCCTAACATACCTTAATCCTAACATACCTTAATCCTAATCGTAACATACCTGAATCCTAACATACTTTAATCCTAATCCTAACATATCTTAATCCTAATCCTAACATACCTTAATCCTAACATACCTTAATCCATATCCTAATATATCTTAATCTGAATCCTTACGTATCTTAATCCGTATCCTAACATACCTTAATCCATATCCTAACATGCCTTAATCCTAACACACCTTAAGCCGTATCCTAACATACCTTAATCCGTATCCCAACAAACCTTAATCCTAACATACCGTAATCCGTATCCTAACTTGGTCTAATCTGAACTAACCAATCGATTATGACCTAACATGACAATCTACTACCCTTACCAAATCCTACCCTAACTTAATCCAGTCGAGAATAACTTAACATATTCTAACTTAAAACCAGTCCATCATCTCTCCTAACCACCCCTAGGCGTTACGTAACATAGCTATATCCAACCCAGCCATTCCTTGTCTAACATAACAAATCCTAATGTAACCTAGCGTAATCTCTTCTAAAACTAACATAACGTATTAATCTAGTCTAACCTTCTAAGCACACAGTTTAAACTAACAATCCTGACCTAATTTAACCAGATTAACCTTTCTCTTCAATCTAACAAAGCCTAACCTTACTTAACCTAGCCCATATTTTACACAATCCAGGTCTACGTGACTCGTATCAAACATGTCTCCGCGCTATTGTACTGTACAGGTTGTTTTGGGAGATTTTTGAGAGACGTTAAGTTATTCTGGAGATAATTTCGAGTTTTCATTTTTCAGTAATGCCTTGAGTAATGCGGACTGAGCTGAGTGAAACATAAGGGTACTGTTTCGAGGCTTCAAAGTTTCATTTGATATTTTGCTCAGTCTGTGAACGCCTGAGAGAAGAAGAGAGAGGGGCGATATGTAACCATCATCATCATCCCAGCTAAATTTATCATCATCATCATCATCATCATCATCTCAGCCCAGAGAGTGAGCCCGCATCATGTTGTTGTTGTTGTTGTTGATGTTGTTGTTGTTTTGTCCCCAGGCTTGTGGTATAAAATGAACCCGGTGGACTGCAGCCTGAAGTTGCCTTTTTCCTTCAGTCCACCCTCCTCCTTTCGGGGAATAGAGAGGAAGGTGAGGGACGTTGGAATGTCTAGGTAGCGGGACCGTCAGTGACTCTATATCGTTCACAGAGGCCGCGAAGAGAATGGCGGATGAGCGTAGATGGACGGGGGTTGTTTCCTTTTAACAATGACATCTTTTGCATTTCGTTCTTTCTACCTCTTGTCGGCTTTATTTAACGTGAGGGAGACCTGTCTTAACTGAAGTACGTTCTGCGAAAAGAATCGGTGCTGCATGTGAACGCGCAAGTAAGAAATTAAAATGCAGTTATTTCCAGTAGCTAAAAGCAGACCAGAAAATATTGTAAAAAGAAGAAAAAGATGAAAAAGGGACGGAAAAAATATGTATATAACTCCCCGACAGCCTTAGTATTTTCAGTAATGCCCGCTGAATGTAGAAGTAAAATCACCATGAAAGTCCAGAGATTATAGTCCCCTACCGGTCAAACTGGTCGGGGACTATAGGTTTGCGCTGTTCCGTCAGTACGTCAAGCCGTCCGAAGTTTCGTGTCCGCTTTGTAATTTCCACATGCATGGACAGATTCTGAAATAGCTTCACACACTTGTTCCCCATACCATGACGGTGTGTCGCGCGCAACAACCAGCCATCTACTCCCAAGATCAAGTCACACTTGGGGCTCAAACAAGGTCGGGTGCTGTCATAACGGCCACATCTACATTCGTGTTTGCTCTGTAACTTCCACATGCATGGACAGATTTTGATATAACTTCATACAATTGTTCCCCATACCATGATTGTGTGTCACTCACGACAACAAACCATCTACTCCCAAGGTCAAGGTTTTTACATAGCCATATCGTGTACACAGTACGTACGTATTACTGTTGTATACTGTACCCACATTGTATACACAGTACAGACATTATGTATGGTTATCATCCGGTAAGGAACTTTGTATAGAATAGCAATATTTCGTTCACTTGTTTTTAAAGGATACCATGAGGAGTAATTTGTGAACTCCGAGGCAAATGAAATATCTGTCGATCTGTCTGTATTTCAGTCTTATATTCCTATTCAGACTAGACACTTAAAGCCGAAGTGACCAGCCGTTCGCACCAAGTGGCAGCATAACCTTCCAGCTATCTCTTGGCCAAATTTAATTGGGTTGCAATATGTACTTTACTATGTATAAATGCATATGAAGCAGTAAATGGAAAACAAAGTACAGAATAAATGTTCTCAAAAACCGTCTCGGGTATATAGTTGCGATGGTTTCAGTAATTATGACGAGTATAAAGGCGAAATCTGTGAGACACTCCCGGGATGAAGATTGTTGCTTTTATGGTGCCTTCTCGAATCGGCGCCATTTCTGAAACCGTAGTGGCCACAAAAAAAATCTCTGAAATGTTCTCAAAAGCCTTCTCAAATAGCCGCAATGGTTTCAATAATACCGTGAGTGAGTATAAAGGCGAAATCAGCGCGACAGTGGCGGTACGAGGGCTGTTACTTTTAGCGGGCCCGAGGGACTAATAAGCCGATAATGGCGGTATCAACACGAACGCCCGGCCCAGCACAGGGAGTGGGGGAGGGGGGCGCCGCTGCCTCCTACCCGGCTTTACACTATTTTTTTTTTTTTTAATGGAAGGACGGCCTATTTATACCAAGTTCATTTATCAGAGGGGCGGCAGGAGGCTGGGTGGATGGAGGCGGGTGGGTAAGAGGAGCAGAGAAGGGAGGTAAGTGGATGGAAAAGTGGATGAAGGTGTTAGGGGAGGTGGAAGTATGGATGAAAATATTGATGGATGGGGATGTTAGAGGAGGTGGAAGTGTACAATAGATGGGACGGTTAGAGGGGTGGATGGGGAGAGTATAGGGGTGGATAGGGGAGCTAGGGACGATGAAGGAGTGGATGGAATAGTTAAATAGCTGGATGTGGGTAGTTAAAGGATGGAAGGGTGGATAGGGAGAGTAGTGGAGGCGAAGAAGACCAAAGTGTGAGTGGAGTGACTAAATGAGATGAAATGCTATGCGATAAATACAACAGGGTAGATGTAGAAGACGGTCGATGTGGAGCCTAGGGGATAGATGTAAGGCTAGTGGAGGAAAACAGTGTGGATAGGAAGGGGCTAGGAAGGTGGATGGTTTAGCTAGATGGGATGAAGAGTGGATGGAAACCTAAGAAATGATGGACGAGGGAGTTAAAGGAGTGGATATGAAGGTTAGAGGTGGATGTAGGAAGTTTGAAGAATGAATAGGCCACTGCGTCTAACCTCGTCTCCAAGCGGGGCCTTTTCCTAGCAAAAAAATAAAATAAATAAATAAATAAATGAAAATAAAAACATCTAGCAGTAGGACATTTATAAGAGAAAGTTATCATTGTACTGTATGTATGTATATGTATGTATGTATGAAGTCCACATTATTCTACATAGTGTGCATATTCCATAACTGCACAGAGGCTTGAGAGGATAAAGGTAATTGCTTTCAGAAAATTCTACAGCTCTCTCTTCCTTTTTCTCTCTTCTCTCTCTCTCTCTGCACCTCTTACTTACCCTCTCCATCCACCCCCTCCCTCCACCTCACCTGCCAGTCCAGTGCCTCCACCTTTTGCCGTCATTAGGAGAGGATAAACGAGTGGACTTGAGACTACATGGCTCCGGTTTCGATCCTGGCCTTTGCAGGGAATAGATTTTAGGTTTGACTTTGATATCGCCGTGTTCCTTGCTCTTCCATATGGCCGCACCGACATGCCAAAAAAATATAAATAAATAAATAAATAAATAAATAAAAAGGAAAAGAACACTAATGTCACAACGCCGAGACAAAATGTGATATCCCTAGGTTAGTACACTCTTTTTACTCTAGCGTTGAAAAATAATTGCATCTCTCCATTAGAATATGATGCTGGTCACGTAGAAGTGTTATAGAAAGATGTAGAGCCGTACCCTTGCCTGTTTATGCCACTGAGCTGTGTGAAGTAAGCTGAAAAAAGACGAAAGATGAAGAGACCATATTGATTGTCAGGTGGCGTGTGAGGGCTGCATTGATTAGCTCTCTGTTGGTATGTCATGGGTGAGTAGTTGGTCCTCGAGAACGGGCTTCCTTGCCTATATTCACAGAGTTTGATGCAGGTAAAATAATCCACGGAGTCTGAAGCATGTCAAATAATAATAATAATAATAAAGTAGATGTTCAGTTTCTTCCTGTGCATTCAGAGAAAACATGAAACTACACACCGACTCCTGCGATATGTATGTCGATTTCTTTGACATTCATGTTTTTTTTTTTTTTTTTTTTTTTTTTTTAAATCTATGCAAGGAAGAAGGAACCAAAGGCCAAGAGCCCACAAATCGCTCCTTCCAAGAAAAAAAAAGAATAATCCAAATTCAAGATCCGTTCATTTCGTGCTCACAATCCCGTTTCTAATAATTTTAATTTTTGGGAGGGGGGACTGACCCATCAAGAGTCACTGGGGGGGGGTCACGTTTGCTAAATATCGCATTACGGATGGGAGTTCATGGCACAACATGCGCAAAGATATCAGTCACATCTGCCCTTCTTTCACTGTTTTTGAGAATGTCTAATTTTTTTAGGGACTGACCCCCCCCAAAAAAAAAAAAATCATGTTTGCAAATTTGTATATAGTAGAAAAACCTCCCCAGTAACCAGACGAATTTATCTGGGAAGTTTTATTCACATACTTCAAATAGTCTAGGAGTTAAAGCACACACACACACACACACACACACACACACACACACACACACACACACACACACACACACACACACACACACACACACACACACACACACACACACACACACACACACACACACACACACACACACACACACACCCTATCTCCCTCAGTCCCCCAACACTAATGTCAGCATGTAACAGTAAGGGGAATAATGAGTGCTATAAAAATTGAGTGTGTGTGTGTGTGTGTGTGTGTGTGTGTGTGTGTGTGTGTGTGTGTGTGTGTGTGTGTGTGTGTGTGTGTGGTTAATGAGGCTGGGGAGGGATGATGAGGCTGGGAATTACTGAAACACGAGAACTTACCCGAGATTATAAAAGTTTCTCATAAATCATAATTAGGTCTGGCTTGGGTATTATTAGGGTATACATGGCCCCTGCTGCCCAGTCATACATACATACATACACATTCATAAATACATACATTCATTCATTCGTACATACATACATACGTACATACATACCTTCATTACCATCGCCAACGAGGAGGTTGTGTATTCATCTATGTTTGTCTGTTTGTCCACACGATACCCCCAAATATTCTCACTAAATTTAAGTGAAATTTTGTGGAAGGGTGGGCCATGGTCCAAGAAGGAATTGATTAAATTTAGAGGCGGATCCGCTTCCGGATCCGGCCTTGACAGAGGTTTGCGCTTTCTTTGTACATTATAGTTTATTCGTTCGTTCAGTCATACTTGTCAGACAAACAGCTGAGACAAATACATAACTAAGGATATGCATCATTGCGTGCGTGTGTGTGTGTGTGTGTGTGTGTGTGTGTGTGTGTGTGTGTGTGTGTGTGTGTGTGTGTGTGTGTGTAGAAACAGGCTGCTGTCCACGTATTCCCAGCTTTTTTACAAGATCCATAAATAGCGTGGAGGCTGCCAACCCTCCGCCTAGCGTTTGTGTTGCAAGTGTTATAGTGCCCTCAGGGACGCGGAAGTGGAGAGGGGGGAGTAGAATAATGTACTTAGCACTTTTTTTCTTCTCTGATTCATATCCAGAGGGTGTCAGGGAGCCATAGAGTCGATCTTCTCATGTGTGGCAATGGGGAAATGGGTCAGCCTGGGCCACCTTTATTATTTATTTATTTTTGCTGAAGCCCCACCAGTACCTATGTTATGAATTACATCTGATGGCAGCAGTTACTCCACAATATATGACTGTCGATGGAGAGGGGGGGGAGCAGTGTCACCTCCAGGTCTCTCACACACCGCCACCCTGACCCCGTGTGACCTGACCCCGTGTGACCCCTTGCCAGGCAGGTCATCTCTTCCTCAGTAATGGGAATCCGCCGCCACCGGCACCCTTAATGACCGCTTTTGTGACCTCAAGTGGCGGTGTCGGGTGTCGTACCGTGACCTACCTGCACCGTGACGGGGTATCATTTCACAGTCGTCACCAGTCACCAGTCGTCTCCTTGTTCTTGTTTACTGGGGGTCGTGACTGGGTCGTGATGTAGGGGAAAACTGGGTCTTGGTAAAAATAGAATGTCTATTAGCAAAAACAAATAATAATAATAATAATGATAATAATGAAAAAAATAATAGTAGTAATAATAATAATGATGATAATAATAATAATAGTAATAATAATAATAATAATCTTCATATCCATTGCCCAAAATGTCTGTCTGTCTTCACACCTCGTTCAAAATTAATTTCTCTGTCGTAATAGCTCTCGTGCAGTCGATAGGAGAGGGAGGAGGAGACCAAGGATGAGATGAGGGGATGGAGTGGAGAGGTATATAAGAGGGGGGATGTGAGCTGGAAGCAGGGCAGTGAAATGGCGGGAGACAGGGCGACATGGAGGCGATTTGTTTGTGGCCACCCCTTGCGGGATTAAGGCGTCTGGCAGTAGATAGATAGACAGTTGATAGGTATAAATCTAATCTGTCACCTTGTCCTGCCAGCCGAGGGGAAGACAGCTTAGTAGAGAGAGAGCCTTGTTCCCGAGCCGCCGTAGTACACCCGTCGGAACCTCGCTTGGCTGACTGTCGGTACTTTTACAAGGCCAGTTCCCGAGGCCGCCGGAAGCTCCCTAACACCTCCACCTCACCTCCTTAACCCGCGTGACGCCCTTTTTAGCTTATTCTTGCTGCAGGACGATTTTATTGATCTTAGGAAAGGCCTGTCATGCTGAAGGAGTTAATTAAGTCTAACCCCTCCAGTTCGAGAAGTTTTTCCTAAGCTGAATAAAATAATCAGGAAAGTGGAAAATAACACCATTGATAATAATAATGATAATAATAATAATGATGATAATAATAATAATAATAATAATAATAATAATAATAATAATGGAAATAATAATAATAATAATAATAATAATAATAACGCTCCCAGTACCAGTGTGTCTCCATTTCCTTACGGTAATGTCTTGTATGCTTTACTCTTGCCACCCCAATACAATTTTAAGTATTCAAAAACAGTTCCTTAATAGTGAAGGGGATAATGAAGACAATATAATTCCTTCAGCCCCCCCCCCCAAGAAAACATCATCCAAGCGAAAAATAAAAAATAAAAGCAGAAAAAAAGAAAAAGAAAAATCCTCCAAAAAAAAAAAAAAAAAAAAAGCTAGATTGGCAGTCAGTAGAGCGCATACCCCCGCCATCAACATCCATGCAATATTCACTGAAAAAATTACGAAAATGTCGAAAAACGCCCTATCTCGAAATGTTAAAGAGTGATAAAAAAAAATTCCTGGATCCGCACCTTCATCCGGATTCGCACCAAAATTTAATGGGGTCTATTCTAGGCCAAGGCCCATTCTTCTACCAAGTTTCGTGGAAATCCGTCCAGTAGTTTTTGTGTAATCTTGCTCACAAACCAACCAACCAACAAACAAACAAACGGACATGGGTGAAAACATAACCTCCTTGGCGGAGGTAATAAGACAGAAATACATGATCGGACTGAAGTGGTAAATCGATCTCTTTCAACGTGTAGTCAGGTAATCTTCTGTTTTTTACACCAGCCATGTCGATATTAAATAGATATTAATAGTATACAGACAAAATATTAACCCTTATGTAATCTGCGCCTTCCTCTATTAAGTATATATTATTGTCTTGCGGTAGCCATTCAAAAAAAAATAAAGGAAGTGAATTAGATACCGGTATCTTCAGTGGGTGAGGGTGTTATAAGAAAAAATCGGTAAGTGAGAGGTGCTAAGGAGTCGCGTATATCTTAATTATCTGTCCCCGCCTCGGAGGGGTTCGGGGACGGGCATTGTTTTCAGTCGATTTGTCTTTTTCTGTGCGTGTCTGTCTGGTAACAACTTCACGCGTAAACTACTGGTGCGATTTTGACTAAGATTACAGGAATGATGGGTTATAACCTTCTGATCACCTTAATAAATTTTGGGCCAAATTGGGCCAAGGCCCAGGCTGTAGACCCAAAAAACTCTTTTCAGATTCGTCATGTCGACATGAAACCAAAATCTAAAGGTGCATCATTCAAATCT
>NC_137061.1:4575515-4598015 GCF_032717465.1 Coenobita brevimanus | reverse complement strand
GTGTGTGTGTGTGTGTGTGTGTGTGTTTTAAAGAACATTTGCGGGCTCCTGGCTTTGGTTCCTTCTTCCATGCATACAAAAGAAAAAAGCATGAGGTTGGGTGGAAGAGCAGTGAGACAGGAGTACCGAGGAAGAATGTTAGGAGCTACAAGATACAGTTAGCAGTGGGGAGCATAGCAGTGAAGGTGATAACAGTGGGAAAGACAGGCGACAAAAGGCAGGCGGCAGCAGTGAGGTGGGGAGGCAGGGCAGCAAGTCAGAGAGGAAGGAATGATGTCAAGAGGTGTGAGGTGCAGGCAGTAGTGAAGATGGTTATGGTGAGGTGGTTAGGTGGCCAGTGAGGCAGAGTAGTAAGGCAGGCAGGCGATAGTGAGGGAGGTAGGCAATTAGGCAGTCAGGCAGGCAGTGTGGTGAGGAAGTGCCTTGTGTTCCAGTCCCTGACACTAATTACTCATCACCTCCCGTCACCACCCAGCCTATTGTGGTGCGGTGGTTGCATCTCATCTTGGTGTGTTGTGGTGGTGAGTGTGGTGTGATGATGAGTCTGGTGGGGTAAGTGCGTTGTGGTGGTGGTGGTGGTGGTTGCGATGTGGTGGTGGTGGTTGCGATGTGGTGGTGGTGATGTGTATGTAGGGGTTGTATCTGTGCGTGTGTGTGTGTGTGTGTGTGTGTGTGTGTGTGTGTGTGTGTTGAAAAGGGTGCGGAGAGGCGGACAGGCAGACAGAAAGGCAGACACAGACACAGGCAGCAGTGAAGCAGTGAGAGAGAGAGAGAGAGAGAGAGAGAGAGAGAGAGAGAGGCAGTGAGGGTGGTCAGGAAATGCCCTCACTCTAATTACTTGTCACCTCTTGTCGTGTGTGTGTGTGTGTGTGTGTGATTAGTGATGTAAGTGTGTATGTTATGGTGATGAGTGTTGCGTTATGGTGATGTCTGTGTTTTTGGTGATGAGAGTTTTAAGTGTATGTTATAGTGATGAGTGTTGTATGTAATATGTTGTAGTGGTGAATGTATTAAACCGAACAGAGTCGCGTGGTGTTTACAAGAATTTATACTTGAGTGTTTATACAGGTTATTCACCTAATTTCAGACGATTTATAACCGCTAAAGAACGAAAAGCCACTGATAAACCCCCCAAAATCGTCTGGTGAGAGCATAAATAAAGTAAGATTTTTTCACTCCGGGGTGTGGAAGGATTAGATAGAGGAAGAGATAAATTGAGAGGTAAATTAGGTGAGTGGATGGATGTGGTTTGGGTGAGAGTAATGGGTGGTGAACAAGAGATGACACCAGATGCGGCCGTGAGAGAGAGAGAGGGAGAGAGGTGAGGAAGGGTGTGTGTGAGGGAGAGGGGTGGGGGTAGGGTGAAGGGGAAGAGAGGGAAAAGTTGAAGAAGGGTGAGGGATGAGGTAAAATGAGAGGTGAGGGAGAGTAAAGAGTGAGGGAGGGTGGGCATGAGTAAGGGTAGTAAGGGGTAAGGGAGGGTGAGAGATAAGGAAGGATGAGGAATTAAGGGAGAGTGAGGGAAGAGGAGGGTGAGGGAGAGAAAGAATGTGTGTGTGTCTGTAGTGAAGAAGGATGTGTGGTGATGGGGAAGGAAGGGTGAGGGGTGAGGGAGGGTGAGGGTGAGAGGTCAGTGAGGTGAAGGAAGAGGGAGGAGGTGACATGGACACGAGGTAGTACAAAGGAAGTACTTAATGTATTTGTGTACACCGCGTGCCTGACTGGGAGTGTCGACTGAGGTACTAAGCTACTGGTGTGTGTGTGTGTGTGTGTGTGTGTGTGTGTGCTGAATATATATAGGAGTACAAAGGAGCACAAATGGAGTACAGGGGAAAGCAAACTGACCTAATAGTACTTTCGGGGTTGTGTGTTAAAAAGAAGAGTCTGCCTATAATATGAAAGTCCCTGAGCAGGAGATAAGGATAGCAAAGCAAGAAGGCCTCCTAAGAATGTGTCAGTCGTGTGCTAAATCATTCCTGCATTGCTATTTAGGAGAGTAAGTAAATTATAGTAAAGAAGATTTCCGTGTTGTTTGGGAGGATAAATTGATGCACCTACACACACACAAACAAAAAACTATTCATTTAGTGTGGTGAAGTGCATAAAGTTGTGGGCTGGGAATTGTGGGCATACGTTCGATTCTGACCTGTAAAGATGAGCATTGGTGAGTATTTGATCCTCATTAACACTGCTCATAATAATACTCACAATTATTCCACAGTGAAGCACCAGGGAAAAGACGTCACATCGAAGTAATTTAACCCTTTCCCTGCCTCTGTTGAATTGGGTAGTTTAGTCTGTTTTATTTACATGATTTTCTTAACTACGATCAGTCTTAACAGTGAAGGGCATCAAAAATTGTTCTTGGTAATGATTTCTCTCCGATTAACGTAGGAATTACGTTTAGGTCAACACCAGATGATTTCGCTCAGAGCAGAGACAGATTACCGGGCTGAGGGTTAGTTAGGAAGGGAAAATCGTGCTGAAAGGGTTAACGCGGCGCATGAAGGGGAAAAAAATAGGAAAATAGGCACTAGAAAAATCCAAACCCTTTCATCCTGGGTACATCTTTCCTTTCCTTTTTTTTTTTTTTTTTTTTTTTTTTTTTTCCAGCTTTATAGATTAACGATCCCCATTAAGCTCCTCGACTGTGAAAGCTCTCCACAAGGCCAAATAGTGAGAGAGAGAGAGAGAGAGAGAGAGAGAGAGAGAGAGGCAACCCCACCCCCAAACTCAGCTGTCTCTCACTCGCCACAGGAAGGAGTCATGGCGCCCCCTGGAGAGACCCGGGGTAATTATGCCATATGAGAGGAGGGAGAAGAGGGAGAGGGAGTAAGAAGGGGTAGAGGGAGGGAGAAGAGGTAGAGGGAGGGAGAAGAGGGAGAGGGAGGGAGAAGGGGTAGAGGGAGGTAAGGGGAGGGGAGTGAGGAGGTAGGAGGAAGGGGAGGAAAGAGTGAAGAATAGAAGGAATGAGGAATGGGACAGGGAGGAGAGGAGGTAAGGATAATGGGGTGAGGGAGGGAGAGATAGAAGAGAGGAAGGTAAAGAGGGGAGAGAGGGGGGGGAAATGAGAGGTAGGGGTGAAGGAGGGGGAGGGAAAGGCGAGAGGAGGGAAGGGGGGAAGAGGGAATGAAGGAGCGTGTGCAAGAAAGATGGGGTGGGTAGTATGATAAGAGGAACACAAGGCGTAAGGTGAGAGAGAGAGAGAGAGAGAGAGAGAGAGAGAGAGAGAGAGAGAGAGAGAGAGAGAGAGAGCAGAGGAAAAGGTATCAGTGAAAAAGAAAACAAAGGACATTTACAAGGGAACATATACGTCTGTGATAATGGAAAGAATTAAGACGTGAGATTACAAGAGATAATAATAAAAGAGACACACAAGAGACATGAGAGAGGGTGGCGAGAGGGAGAGATAAGAGAATTAGCCATAAAAGAACGACTGTGGGTAAGAATAGGAGAGAGAGAGAGAGAGAGAGAGAGAGAGAGAGAGAGAGTTAGGGAGGACAGACTTCGAATATAGAAAATGGGGAAGAGAAGACGTAGGAGGGTTGACTGAGGAAAAGTGCTACAAGAGGTGGCAGAAACGACACGCCGTGCAAATGTGTCGCTTCCTCCGTGTCGCCTTGAGTGTAGGGGTGTCGTCTACCTCATCAGTCACGGGGGGAAGGGGAGAGGAAGGTGAGGGCGCTGTGGAGAGAAGAAATAAGAGAGAGAGAGAGAGGAAATGGAGGGAGTGTGTAAAAAATGGACTGGGTAGGGGCGAAAAACGGATAAATGTGGGAATGTTCTTAGACTGGAAGAAAAGTGTAAAGAGAGAGAGAGAGAGAGAGAGAGAGTTAAAAGAAAGATACCTGGGAGTGTTCACAGAAAAAAGAGAAAGGTGGATGAGAGAGAGAGAGAGAGAGAGAGGTAGTGAAGATGAATGGAGAGGTGTGAGAAATGGAGGAGGGGAGAGAAGAAAAATGGATGAAAGTGGTAAATGAAAGAGAACAGAAGGGAAAAGCATGAAGCAGTGAGAGAGAGAGAGAGAGAGAGAGAGAGAGAGAGAGAGAGGAGAAAATAAAGATAGAATAGAGAGTGTGAAAATGGAAGAAAGAGAGAACTGAAGATAGGAACTAGAGGAAACAGGAAGTGAGAGAGAGAGAGAGAGAGAGAGAGAGAGAGTTAAAGATAGAGAAGGAAGTGAGAAAACAGGAGAAAGAGAGAAAGGAAAATGAGAGAAAAGAAATAATTGAGAAGTTTGTGACAAAATAAAAGTTGGAGATGGATAATAAGAAGAGATAAAGGGCAAGGGAAGGGAATGCAGAGGGAGATAAGGAGGGACGTTGATGTGGAAGAGAGAGAGAGAAAGAGTAGCTCCATTGCTTCAAGAGGTCTGTCTTCTCTGAGCTGAAAAAAATCGTCTGGTGGCAGCAAGAATATAAAATAAAATAAAAGTATTATTATTTAAGAGGATGACGAGAGGAAGGAGAGGAGAAGGAAGAACAAGGAGTAGGGGGAAGAGGAGGGTAGGGGAGAGTTGGAGGGAGGGAAGAAGGAAAGACAAAAAGAGGTAAGGGAGGAAGAAGAGGGTAGAAGGAAGGTTAGAGGAGCAGTGAGATGGAGGAAAAGGGAAGGAGAAGAGTAAGGAAGAGAGTAGGCTTTGGGAAGTTGGAGGAAGGAGGGGAAGGGGAAGGAATGGATGAGAGGAGGAGGAGGAGGAGAAGGAAGAGAGGAAGAGGTTGGAGGGGAGATGAGAAGAAAAAAGAAGAGGAAGGTGGGGGAGGAAGAGGAAGAGGGAAGAAGGGAGAAAATGATCGGGGAGGTGGAAGGTAGACGGCTGAGAGTTGATGGGAAGGGAGGAAGGGGGTGAAAGGAAAGGAAGTTGGGTGAAACAGAGTGAGAGAAGAGAAATGAGGAAGGCGGAAGGGGAGGAGGAGGAGGAGGAGGGGAAGGAAAATGAGAAGAAGGTGGGGGAGAGGGTAGGTTTCTGAGAGTTGGCAAGGAGGGAGGGAGGGAGGAAAAGCGGGGGGAGGGAGGGTAGGAGCGGAAAGGGGTGAGACATATGGGTAAAGAAAATTGAATTTCCGGAGCGTACGAGGTAGATAAGGGTGAAGGGCGAGAGATTAGTTGTGGTAGAGGACGGTGGAGGGGCACAGAAGGCATCGTAGGAATCGTAGAAGGCATCGTAAAAGAAATCGTAGAAGGAATCGTAGTCATCGTAAAAGAAATCGTAGAAGGCATCGTAAAAGAAATCGTAGAAGGAATCGTTGAAGACATCGCAAAAGAAATCGTAGAGGGAGTCGTAGAAGGCATCGTAGAAGAAATCATAGAAGGCATCGTAGAAGGAATTACTGAAGTCATCGTAGAGGGAATCGTAGAAGGCATCGTAAAAAGAATCGTAGAAGGCATCGTAGTAGAAATCGTAGAAGGCTTCGTAGAAGGCATCGTATTCATGGTGACGTATGAGGCTTCCATTCACTCTTCCTTACAAGATCCAATTTTTTATATGCTTCTCTGTACTTTCTTAACTCCTTCATCCCCAAGACCTTTGTTGACATATCTTGCCCAACCACCAGGCATTGCAAAGTTAAAAAGAGCCTCCGTAGCAAAAGGGTAGTGATAGCGTGGGCATAGGAAGCTGCCTAGTGCCTCTTCCTAGTTTCTAAGCTTATTCTCTGCCTTGTGGTATTTAGGAAGCTGTGGCGATATTAAGTCGAGATAGAGTTTTAACCCTGAGACCTGGGGGGTTTCTCAGTGGTGAATAAAATCGTCTGGAGTTGAGGGAAGTGGATATGTCGTCCCCTTGGGTTTGTATACTCAGTTTTAAGGTATAACTCGCAGGGTAGACTCACGGGAAGAAAAATATAGACTCCTAGTTTTTGACATTAATGGAAAATAAAAAAAACGTCTGACACTTCTATCTCGTTGCAAATTAGATGAGGCACAGATAAATATTAAGTTCGTTCTCTTTTCCTGTCTCTCTTATATCGCTGGATTCATGGATACTTGAGTGTTACGTAGAGGACTGTGGTGTGTAGTGCTGTTGAAGGTCAAGAGGTCAAGGTCAGGTCAGGTCACACGTAGCTGCATGGGCCCTTGATGACGTCACCAGGTCCTATGACGATGGCTTCCCTTGCTGTGTTCCTCATCCGCCTTTTCTTTTCTTCTTTGCGTTGTAATTAGTAACCTGAAGTTATTATGATTATTCTCTGTCTGTCTGTCTATCTGTCTGTCTGTCTGTCTGTCAGTCTGTCTGTCTGTCTCTCTCTCTCTCTCTCTCTCTCTCTCTCTCTCTCTCTCTCTCTCTCTCTCTCTCTCATGCTGCCAAAAATGTAACGAGTAACCGAGTAACGAATGAACCTTTACAGAAAAACAACGAAGTAAAAGTGCGATATTTAGAGAAAAAGTTAAACAAAAATAAAACTATTCAAAATCCACAATACTTCAAAAGGAACCCATTATTTAAAAAGTAACATCAAGTAAAGTAACAAATTCATAGCACTGCGTTACTGGCCACATCTAAATTTAATCCTACAGTAAAACACAGAAACATGTCTCGCAAAATCACCATTTACACTGTTTACAATTTAGCGTAGTGTATTTCAGATTTCGGTATAACCCAACAAGATAACGTGGATAATAATGATTCCCATATTACGTAGACAAGACCAAACATACCCTTTGATGTCAGTAGGTATAATATTGGTACTGCATCACCCGCAAATATTAGGTCATTTACTGGGACTGGTATGCTGAGAAGGTCACATTTCAGTTGTCTTTTTAAGGTAGCTGGTAGCCGACTCCGTACCTTCTTTACCCCTGCACGGTTGTTGAATTTATACTCGGGTTTTATTCGCCCCTGTGTGTAGTACAACTCTCATGTGTGGGGAGGCTTCCCACATACAGCTCTTCTCAATAGGGTGGAGTCAAAGGCTTTTCATTTCATTAACTCTCCTCCTCTTACTGACTCCCTTCAACCTCTGTCTCTTCGCCGCACTGTTGCATCTTTATCTCTTTTCTGTCACTGCTTCAATGGTCACTGCTCCTGTGAACTGTCTACTTGTGTACCTCCACCTCTACGACGGGCGCGTAGCACCCGTCTAGCAACAAACTCATCCCTTTTCTATCCAGCTCTCTAATGCAAGAGTTAACCGTTACTCCCTGTCCTTCATTTATGCAACAGGTTAACTCTGGAACTGTCTCCTTCTGTCTGTATTTCCTGCTTCCTATTATCTCCAGTCTTTCAAACGCAGTGTGTACAGGCATCTCGACCGGATCTTGAATTTGGCTCTCTTTTGTGTGTGTGTGTTTTTTTTTCTTGAAAGGAACAGTTTGCGGGCTCCTTCTTCCTTGCATTAAAAAAAAAAAAAATGCAGGCTATTTATCTACGCATTTTGGTATCGATATTTTGTTTTCTTTTGCTACGGAGATGAACCCACTTCTCTGCGAGCTCGTAATCTCGTGGAAATCGATGTAAACTCGTATACCCCGAGTTACGAGACCCTTCACAAGCTAAATGGTGTGATATGGTGGTTACGAGAGGAAAAAGGAAGACGCCAGCTAATCTTCAGGGCTGCCAGAATGTGTGTGTGTGTGTGTGTGTGTGTGTGTGTGTGTGTGTGTGTGTGTGTGTGTGTGTCCTATTCTTTCTCTCCTCTCCTGATCTGTACCTCTTCCCTCTACGTCTGTCTTTCTGTGCGTCACTCCCTCCTTTAAGCTCCTCTGTCGCTCTGTCGTCCCTCTCCCTCTCTTTCTACTGTGTGTGTGTGTGTGTGTGTGTGTGTGTGTGTGTGTGTGTGTGTGTGTGTGTGTGTTAAATCATGGTAGGATCATCAGGACAGCTGCCATAACCTCCCCCACCCCTTCCTCTGCCATGCCTCACCACACTAATGTCATCACTAACCTATACGTGTTAACTCTTACTTTCTCACTCCTCTCCTACTTTCTCACTTCTCTCTCAGTTCCTCACTCCTTTCTCACTTCCTCACTCCTCTCTCACTTCCTCACTCCTCTCTTCCCTCCTCACTCCTCTCCCAGTTCCTCGCCGCTGTCTTATTTCCTCACTCCTCTCTACCCTCCTCACTCCTCTCTACCTTCCTCACTCCTCTCTACCTTCCTCACTCCTCTCTTCCTTCCTCACTTCTCTCTTCCTTCCTCACTCCTCTCTTCCTTCCTCACTCCTCTCTCACTTCCTCACTCCTCTCTCACTTCCTCACTCCTCTCTCACTTCCTCACTCCTTTCTTACTTCCTCATTCCTCTGTTCCCTCCTCACTCCTTTCTTCCTTCCTCATTCCTCTCTTCCTTCCTCTCCTCTTCCTCTGTTTAATCAGTCCTTTTCTCTCTCTCTTCTCTCTTTCCTTCTTTCTTCTGTGTGGTTTTCTCTTTGTTTTACTTGCCCCTCCTCTCTCTCTCTCTCTCTCTCTCTCTCTCTCTCTCTCTCTCTCTCTCGTCCATTAATTGTCCCTAAATATCCACTAGAAACTCACCTGATGGTTTTTTACTTGCTTCGGGGGCGGCTTGGTCTGCTGGTGTGGGCGTGGGTGTGGCAGTGGGAGGAGGAACTGAATAAATGATGCAGGGTAGACATGGACAACGCTGAGCCGTCCCCAGAAGACCCGAATAATCACCCGGCGTCGTGGAAGGGAAGCGCTACATATGGACTACCCTAGACATTGTATATAGATTTTCGTAGTGAGTTTGTATATTGAGCTGGGAGCAGGGCAGTGAAATGGCGGGGGACAAGGCGACATGGAGGCGATTTGTTTGTGGCCACCCCTTACTGGATGAAGGCGTCTGGCAATAGATAGATAGATAGTTTGTATGTAGATCTTTCCTCAGTATTTAAGACACGTTGACCCCTTCTGACGGATCTAAGAGCGATATATTTTGCTCACGACACCTTACTGCTCTGGCTAATTTGTTTCATTTTAATATCTAACATTTGGAGTTATGTGGAGAGACGGACGAATGAGGAAGTAGAGGAGGGTTGTGGTGTTGATGTGAATGTGCTTGAGAGTGTAAAGATAAATGCTTTGTTGTGGTTTGGCCATGTGGAGAGGATAGAGGGCGAGACACTGACTAGAAGAGTGTATGTGAGTTGAGTGTAGGGAGACGGGAAAAGGGAAAAACCAAGGATGAGATGGAGGGATGGTTGATAGAGGGAGATGTGAGTTGGTGGGAGGCAGTTAAATGACAGAACACAGGGCGACATGGAGACGATTTGTTTGTGGCCACCCCTTACGAGATTAAGGCGTGTGGCATTAGATACATAGATAAATTAACATCAATATACATTTGGTGAATAACTTACAAGAGCATATTAATGTACCATAAGCCGAATAAGCAATACAGTTTTTAACTACGTAAAAATGGCCGCTTCTCCTTTTTGAATGCTGAGATATAACATTGAATTAACACCGAAATATTATACTAGCCACGAAGAAGCGATGTGGAATGGGTGTAGAGCCGTAGCATCGTCTGTTTTACTACTGGACTACGAGGTATATGAGAGGGGGAGTTGTGAGCTGTGGGGAGGGGAGCGAAATGGCAGGGGACAGGGCGACATGGAGGCCATTTGTTTGTGGCCGTCCCTTACAGGATTAGGACTTCTGGCTTTAGATAGACAGATAGACAGACAAACTACAGGATATACGCTACAGAAGGACGAAAACCTCCACCTAGTTAAAATGAACGGATTATAGTAAGGAGGAAGTGCCAGACTCCTTAGACGGGAAAGGTATGTACAGTCGCCTCCACACATAGGTAGTACAGGTGGAGGTATGATGGAAGTCTTTTGAGAAGCCATACCTCTTTCACCTTAACTTGGCCCAGATATTCGTCCTTTTGTAGCTCACTTCACATAGCACAGTTACAGAGAAAAAGAGAATACTTCTGTACAGCTCTGCACCCTTCCAACAGCGCATCTTCGAGACTGGCATCATATTCCAGTATTAATTGTTACACCATAGCAGTCAAAGAGATGGTAATTTTAGGCCAGGTTGCAGTGGAATGGGTATAGTTAATTTGTTTATGCCTCAAGCCTGCAGTGTTGAAACCATCTCATTTTAGTGATCAGATCTTAGACGACCTGGTGAACAAAATACACTAGTGCCACAGAACACCTGGTGAACAAATACACTAGTGCCACAGAACACCTGGTAAACAAATACACTAGTGCCACAAGGTAAACAAATACACTAGTGCCACAAGGTAAACAAATACACTAGTGCCACAAGGTAAACAAATACACTAGTGCCACAAGGTAAACAAATACACTAGTGCCACAAGGTAAACAAATACACTAGTGCCACAGAAGGTAAACAAATACACTAATGCCACAAAGGTAAACAAATACACTAGTGCCACAAAGGTAAACAAATACACTAGTGCCACAAGGTAAACAAATACACTAGTGCCACAAGGTAAACAAATACACTAGTGCCACAAGGTAAACAAATACACTAGTGCCACAAGGTAAACAAATACACTAGTGCCACAAAAGTAAACAAATACACTAGTACCACAACACCTGGTAAACAAATACACTAGTGCCACAACACCTGGTAAACAAATACACTAGTGCCACAAAAGATGAACAAATAGATTTGTCACAAGGTAAACATGTACAGTAGTGCCACAGAACACCTGATAAACAAATACATTAGTGCCACAGAAGATAAACAAATAGACTAGTGCCACAGAGCACCTGGTAAACAAATACACTAGTGCCACAGAACACCTGGTAAACAAATACACTAGTGCCACAGAACACCTGGTAAACAAATACACTAGTGCCACAGAACACCTGGTAAACAAATACACTAGTGCCACAGACGCCCTCCAGCACACCTGCCCCTGTCGTACTTATAAATGGAGGCGATGGTACCTTTGGCAGCCCTCCCTGTCCTCCACTCGCTAATCCTTCCGCCCTCCTCACCTTCATCATGTTCTGCCTGTACCTGTAATTGATAGACCACTTTTCATCCTTTACCTCCAATTAACAACATTCTCCTTGACACCTTTCAATCCGTTCATGTTTCTGTTTTAAGATTTTTTCACTTCAGAGTGGGGAAAATTGATCTCTCTCCATCATGAATGCTGAGCTCAACAGATTAGCATAAAAACATAGCAGTGTTTGTATTTTGTTTTCATCTGAGGGAACTGGGCTACTATCAGCATGAATATTATGTCTTGGCCGCATGAAATTCGACGAGCCTCAGTTATGAAGTTGAAATGAGTCTCCTTGGTAACTAGTCAAGTCAGCCTTCCAATCTGACTACACTTGGCCATGAACTGAGCTGAAAGGGGTTCGAGATTTTTGTCAGATGAAAAATCGTGCTATATTCACAATTACAAGCCATGGAAATGAATGTGGAGCCACTCAGCTACTGGATAGAGGCTACAAAAGGACGAAAATATCCTCTGAATTAAGGAAAAAAGCTATAGTTCATTCTTGCTGACTCCAGACGATTTTATTCGGCTTTGGAGGAACTTTTCAAACTGGTGATGTTTGAGATTTTTCTTTTTAATGCAAGAAAGAAGGAATCAAAGGCCAGGAGCCCGCAAACCTTAACCATTTCAAAGCCAGGGTACGTTCTTGAGTTGAACGTGATTGTCTGGAGGTGGCGAGTATGAACAAAACTGATGCGTTATCGGAGTGAAGGGGGAGGTAGAGAGGTGGTCTGCTGTCCTAATTGATGCGAGGTCGATTCCTGGCCAGGGTATGGAACGGTTTAAGGAGTTCAATTTCGTTAAAACAAGCTATACTAATTTACCATAAGGCCCACCGACATGTAAAAATACCCTCGCAAATACAAGTACGCCAGTCCTGTAAGAGACAGCCCTAACATGTATTCAGTGTGGATGGTGGGGGTACTGCCGAAGTGGTGACATGTGGAGGTGCGTGGTGCTTAGGGGGGACTGCTGGGATTTGGGGAATGGGTTGTTAAGCCTATGCCCAGAGTCGGACGTATAAAAAAAAAAATCAAAATATTTCTTGTAGCCGTTTAAGTCTGTTAACTTCTCGGCGTTTTTGTTTTTGTTGGGAGAAATTGTACCCATCATCCAGTCCTCTTCTGCCCATCAGGAGCGTAGGGGCCCGAGACTAGGCTGCTCATTCCCGACACCCTACCCTAAGTGACGTTATGTGAGCAGTAAACCCCAGTCACTCGTCGGATATAAATCCTTGTGGGCCCCGTCTGGTTGGAGCGCCTTGACATACTAGACCACCAGGCGTCATTTGGTTATATGGTTACCACCCGGCGTCTTCAATGGTTTCCCGGGTCACAGGAAACCATTTAGCTTGTCACTACATCGATTGAGTGGATGCTTGTGGCTGTCGTCCCTTCCCCCTACCAGAAATTATACCCAAATGTTAAAATCGTGGATGTTGTGAAGATACAACACTTTCGGCCCGACTTTGACCCTCTTGTGATGGTAAAATAAATGCGTCTCTGCTCCTGTTTTCATTTATTTATTTATTTATTTTTACTGAGGCCCTTTTTATTTTTCTTCCTTTCTCTTTCCTCCTACTCTCTCTGTCCCCCTCTCCCTCTCCCTCTCTACCCCCTCCCCTCCCCTGTCTTTCCCTCTTTCTCTCCACTCCTCCCTCTGTCTCTCTCTTCTTTTCCCCTTCCCTCCCCTCTCCTTTTCCACCCCTCCCTTTCCCTCTTCCTCTTCTTTCCTCTTCTCCCCTTCCTCCCGTCTTTTTCCCACTTCCACACCCTCTTCCTCCCATCTTCCTCTCTTTTTCCTTCCTCTTTCCTTCCCTACTTTTCCTTCCTTCCTTCTTCGTCCCTCTTCCTTCCCGTCTTCTTCCTCATCTTTTCTTCTCTTCTTCTTCTTCCCCTCTCCTCTCTCTTCCTCTCCCCCTGTCTTCTCTCTTACCCCCTTTCTGCTTCCTCTCCTTCCCTCCTCCTCCCTTTCTCCTCCCTCTCTTCCTCTCTCTCTCTTCCTCCCCTCTCCCTCCCTACACCACAGTCATGCTGAACCAATTAGTGTTGACGGGGAGGGAAGAGAGGGGAGGGAAGGGGAGGGAACAAGGAGAGAGGAGAGGAAAGGAGGGGAGGGGAGGGAGGGAAAGAGAAGGAGAGGGAAAGGAGGGAGGAGAGAGAAGGAAAGGGAGGAGAGGGAGGGAAAGAGGAGAGGAAAGGGAGGGAGGGAGAGAGAAGGAAAGGGAGGAAAAGAGGAGAGGGAAGGAAAGAGAAGGAGAGGGGAGGGAGGGAAGGACGAGGAAGGGATGGCAGAGGAGGATGAGAGGAAAAGAACTGATGTTGGAGAGAAGACTGGAGGAAAGTAGAAGAGATAGGGGATATTACGAGAGGAGAGGAAAGGAGTGAGGAGAAAAGAAGAAACACGTGAAGAAAGAGGAAGGAGGAAGGAAAGGTGAGGAAAGTGATCAAACAGGAAGGAGGAAACAGAGACAGAAGAAAGGAAAATGAAGGATTAAAAAAAAAAAAAAAGAAAGTAGAATGTGCAATGAAGAACCAAAGAGAGAGGAGGTGGAAGGGAGAGAGGAGAAGAAGTAGAAGGAAGAGAAGAGACAGAGAGAAGGAAATGAGAAAGGAAGGGAAGAAAAGGGGAGGAAAGGAAAGGGAAGGGAAGACTAGGAAAAGAGAAGATAGAAGGAAGAGGATAAAGGAAGTGAAGGGAAGGGGAAAGAAAGGGTTTGAATGCAAGGAAAGAGAAAAGGAAAATAAGGGAGAAGGGCAGGGACGAGGAAAGGAGCTAAGAATGGGAAAGGAGAGAGAGAGAGAGAGAGAGAGAGAGAGAGAATCTGCAAGGAAGATGAAAAGAGAGGCGGGAAGGAAAGGGGAAATGAATTACTGTGGATGAATACGAATGGTGCAGTGAGAGAGAGAGAGAGAGAGAGAGAGAGAGAGAGAATCAAGTGGAAGAAGTGGAATAATGACAAAAAAAAGAAGGAAGAGAAGGAAGGTGAAGGAAAGGAGAAGAGAAAATTAATCACAGTGAAGAGATGAATGAAAGAGAGGGAGAGAGAGAGGAAAGAGAGGTTAAAGAGGCGAACGAAGTGGAGGGGAAGTGGAAGAGTGGAAGCAGGAGTGTGGATGAATATGGATGGGTGGAATTATTGGCCGGGTTACGATTCAAACTTTTATTACTTCGATTGGATCCTGAAATTTGCAAGAGACCCGACCGTTCGCTGCCTGTGTGTGTGTGTGTGTGTGTGTGTGTGTGTGTGAGAGAGAGAGAGAGAGAGAGAGAGAGAGAGAGAGAGAGAGAGCCAGGAACTGAATAGAACAGTGTGCCGTTAACATGAACAAAAAGTGCGTCATTGGCTTGATCAGGTTAAGTGTCCTGCACGGGTCTCTGTTTCGAATCCCAAACATCTAGATATATAACATTACTCTCGCTGGAAATATCAGGAAGTCGGCATAAATTTTAATATATTCAGCCGCGTGACGCAATAATATTCCATTCTTGTTCCTACCAGACGATTTTCTTCCTCTTAGGTTAGACTTTTCCAATTAGAGGCGATAAATATAGATTTTCATTAACCCATTTCCCAGCGTAAACAGAAGGGGCTGAGGGTGGTAACAGTATGGTGGAAAAAACGGAAAATTACTTGTTTATTTTACCCCTTGATTCCGGTTGGTTAATTTTTCTACTGCCAGACGATTTTGTGTTGGTATGTGAAGAGACTCAAAGATGGAAAAGTTAGATATGGCCACTATTAACCCTGTCACTGTAACATCAATGTGTCCTTATTTGAATACAGTCACCTAATGGTAGGAAGAATGAAATAGGAAGAAAAGATAAACAAATAAATAAAAATAAAGACAGACAGAGAGACAGAAAACAAAAATAATAAGATCTGATTGAGGAGACTAAATGGCCGTAGGTATAGTTTCTTCATTTTAAGTAGTCGCAGTTTTTCGTCCCCTAGCAACTTATTTCATGCGGTTCAGTGGTAGAATAATAAGGTACTACGGCTTTACACCCTTTCAGTAGCACTTCTTCATGACTAGCACGACTTTCTAATATTACTCGCCTGTTATAACTGAGAATTGAAAAAGAGATCACGATTTTTACGTTTAGTTAAAATGAACGGAGTGTAGCAGAGTCGCGGACATAAATACTGATCCACTTCCTCACGCAAAATTCCGAGACAGTGAACAGTGACTTCGGAAACACAGTATTGTCATTTGTGGAACCAAACACGCTTTTCACAATGCCCTGTACGAGTTTCATAACGATTCGACCAAAAACCGGAGCCATATTATTTGTAGTAACTGCACAGGCCTTTGGTTCCTTCTTCCTTGCATTAAAAAAAAAAAGTCATCAAAGTATAGGTGTTACGTTGCATGACAAGTGAATATCTGTCCGCCAAAATTGTCAGGAGAGTTTGTACAGACTTGATGAATGGAACTGGTATTGGCTATGTAGTAGTAGTAGCAGTAGTAGTAGTAGTAGTGGTAGTAGCAGTAGTAGTAGGCTCATCTGAACGTGAACCCAGTGTACTGCAGGCTAAAGTTGCCCTATTTCTGCGGTCCACAATCCTTTCGGGGGACAGGGAGAGAGATAAGGGATCTTTGTATAACCAGACAGCTTCACCTTCCACTTATATCAGTACCACCACACGAAGGCACCCTCCCCAACACCAGTGACTTAGTAATTTACCGAAACAATAACCACATTTATAGATATTTTTAATTTTCTAATCTTATGCTTATTATTTCAGATGGGGAGGTGGATCAGACCTTCGAACCGTGAGTACAGATTTTTTGTGGTTAAAATAGAGTTATGCCTATTGACTACACGTGGACGATTGTGGTGTACTGAGCTATATAAGAACAGGAGTTAGCCAGGGTAGTGGAGTACTCCTCTTGGCCCAGTGGTTACGTTTTAGACTCAAATCCTGCGGGTCCCGGGTTCGATTCCCACGCCTGCCAGTGATTAAGTTGCCAAGTTTCGTCCCAGTTAACCACAAAGATAGATAAATGGTATGTGCTTAAAATTAAATAAGGAGAGGAAATTCTGCAGCCTCCACTTCTCTTTGTGTGGGTACATAGAAGACTTATTTTTGAGAGTTCCATAATTTAACATGACGTGGAAAATAAGTCTTACGAAGGACAGCATAGGGTATAGTTGGTTTATTCTTACCTGGCAAAAAAAAAAATCTCCCTATCGAAAGCTGAGCCGCTACAGGAGATGGGTGGAAAAAAGTATTGCTAACTATGAAGAAGAAGCGATAAGGAGATGAATTATGGATGTGATATTGTCTTATAAAAATAATGAAATAACAGGCAGTCGGGCGAAAGGTGGACGAAATCAGTGTCAGGTACGATCAAAATGACAGATGAAGAATAATCGTCTGTTAATCGTCTGGTACACGAATCTCAGACATCATTCAAAGGAGCCAAGCAAAACATCACTGCCAGAATTCGGGCAGTGAATCAGAGGATGGCGGGGGTCACATTAACACTTGAAATGGAATAATTATTTTGGAATACCTTTTTCTGGGGGGTAAATTAGTTTGGGTATATTAATTTCAAAATATTTCGCCATCAACTGCAGGTGTGACAGAACGTAAATTGCCTCACCTAAGAACATGACAGTATTCGAATATTAAGATATACGTGTCTCTTGTGTATTCATTCCTTCATTTCGCCTGTAAAAGTAAAATATAAATACAAATATATATCCTCCGCGCATCAGAAATTTCACACGGTCCCAGAGTGCAAATTAACCAATGGACTAACAGGTAATATTTTAACATGAAATACGCAACGATTTTACGGAGCAATTTTGGTGTGAATTCCTCTTAATTTGCTCCTGTTTCACACACCATGGCGTCTTTCAGTCATATTTTCTCATTACCCAGACGTGAGGGTTTGTTTAAGACTCGCTACAGTTCACCTTTTTATTTTTAATGATCTTTTAGCGGAGGTGCTTTGAGAAGAAAAAAAATCTGGAGCAAAGCAGACGTTTAGATGGATGTTCCTAACCTTCTTGAAGCTGTGTGTGTGTGTGTGTGTGTGTGTGTGTGTGTGTGTGTGTGTGTGTGTGTGTGTGTTCATATATCGCATTCAAAGTGCTAATTTCTTCTGTCATGTGACGATGAATAAAATAATGTGATAATAACAAGAATTAAAAAAAAAAAAAAAGTCAGCTTATTGAAGAAGGTAAATGTTTGACACCCGTTGTGCTAGACAGGTTCAAGAGAGAGAGAGAGAGGTGACTTCATAACCTTTTGCTTAGCGATTTACATAGGACAGGCTACACTTCAGTACTATTGTCTGTTTATTTACTGTCTGTTCATTCTCGTCTGTTCATAACTTTTAAAATTGCAGTGAGAGAGAGAGAGAGAGAGTAGTAATGTGAGTGGACATCAGTTTAGCGGAGCATGATCAGACTGACTATAAAAAACAAATAATAGGTCGGAGTGGAGAAAGGTGGAATGCATGGGTGTTTACCAACGAAAAATAATAATAATAATAATAATAATAATAATAATAATAATGAGTAAATTAAGATTGAAAAATAGATAAAAATGTTAATTATGCAAGAGGTTGGAAGCCCATTAGAATACGGCTTTAGGGTCCTAGGGCAGTCTGTCTATCTATCTATTGCCAGACGCCTTAATCCCGTAAGGGGTGGCCACAAACAAATCGCCTCCACGTCGCCCTGTCCCCCGCCATATCACTGCCCTGCTCCCAGCTCAAACCTCCCTCTCTCATATACCTAGGGCGGTACTAAGGTGATATAGGGGACTCGCAACACCTTTTCATTTGCAATTCATTCTGCACATAACACTTCGATAACCTCTACCATGTCACTGATGCAAAATGTATCGATATTAAGACGATACTAGAAGATACACGTGAATATTAAGGTACAACATACAAAATAAGTCGCGGAGAAAGTGATGTTACGAATCTTCCTGTTGTATTTACGTCACTGAGGCCTTGTTGCACCTCATCTTTAAGAAATTACTTTATATATTTCAACTTAATATTATTTCCATTATATACCTTTTAGCGCCATCAATATAATTAACACGTAATATAAAAGGCAATATTAACTTTGCTTGTACCGCTAAAAGATAAGGTTTCTGTATAATATTCATCTTAATGATATAATTTACACTCTACCTCTACTCTTTATTATTGTTTACTGTTAATTATTTCTTCTTATCGACGTAAATTTATGTGTGGAAATGCAAGGTGTTCAGTGAGATTGAGGCTGTGTATGTATCTGTGGATGGATGGATGTGTGTGTGTATGGGTGTATATGTATGTATGTAGGTAGGTAGGTAGGTAGGTAAGTAGGTATGTATGTGGGTAGTTAATAATGTATCGCACTCTAAATAAAATCATGTGGATGTAAGTAGAGAGTGATGAAAGGAGTAGAGTGATGAAGGGAGTCAAGTGATGAAGGGAGTCAAGTGGTGAAGGGAGTAATATATGCTTTAGCTTTAAGGAAAACTATATACACCCCTTCACTACAGGCTGAATGAAACCGTTCTGTAGCAGCCAAAAGCATCTTAAAAAGTTTCTCGGCAGTGAGTTGTGGGTAGAGATAGTTTGCCATTCCTTCACTACAAGGTGCATAAAATCGCCCAGTGGCAGGAAAAATATATACAGTCATCCTTGCAGTTGTTGTTACACCGTGTAGGGATCCGCCGCCTCACCACGGTCGAATTAGGGTCCTTCCCACGGCGAGGTGCAGGGTAATGTGAGGATGTTTGGCTCCTGAATGGACGCCACAACTGCTTTGCTCCGACCAGGGTACACAGCGCCACCACGTGTAGGCTCCTCGTCACTGCCTCATCCTTGTAGTGATGTGATTAACTCCTTCACTGCCATGACGTATTAACCCTTCAGCCCGATGACGTCACCCTATATTTTTATCCATTTACCACAAGACGATTTATTTTTGACTCATCTTAGGAAGGATGTTTAGTAGTGAAAGGGTTAATGAGGACTACATCTAAGGGTGCGGCCACACTTACACCAAACATGTGACTGTCGTGAGGAAATGCAGCTCAGGGGCCCGATCAACGTTCAGACTCGGGTAGTGCAGCAGCTCTAACCCGGTGCATCGTTTCATCCCGTCCATCACATGTTTCGAGCAAGTGTGGCCATACCTTAACCCCTCCAGTTCGAAATTCTCCCCTTAAGTTAAATAAAATCGTCTGGAAAGCTAATTAAAATCAATCGTTGTAAGAAATTAAAAAAAAAAATAAGGTTGCTCTAACGAAAAGAACAACAGAAAAAAAAAAAAACCCTATTTGAAATGATTAAAGTGTATATGTATGTATGTACAGTATGTGTGTGTGTGTGTGTGTGTGTAAGAGCTCTTCGCACGTTAAAGTGAATGAAATCGTCAGGTAACAAAGAAGAAACCTAAAATGATAGCTCCAGTTGAAGTGCGTAATGTATGTATGTATGTATGTGAGTAAAATATTTATGTATGTATATATGTGTGTGTGTGTGTGTGTAAAGTGAATGCATGTCTGTATGTGAGTAAAGTATTTCTGTATGTATGTATGATGTATGTAAGTATGTAGCCTATATAATATGTATGTGTGTGAATGAAGTGTATGTATGTGTATGTATATATGTATATATATACCGGTATGTACGGTACGTATGTATGTATATACTATGCATGTATACATGATGCATGTATGTGCATGAGTAAAGTGTTTGCATGTATGTATGAATGAATGTGAGTAAATTGTATGTATGTACGTATGTATGAGTAAAGTGTACGTATGTATGTATTTATGTATATGTGTGTGGAGTGTATGTCTGTGTGTGTGAGTGTAGTACCATGTCGCAGTGGGCCACTCAGCCACCTGCTAAATCTTTTACATCATAAAAGTTAATTCGCTAACACATCTGGATGGCTGAAAATACTTATTCATTACAATAAATGAATATGTATGACAGTTTTTCAGGAGAGTCAGCGCTGCCGGTGTCCTGTCATGGAGAATAAACTCACTCCGACCCAATTACACTTTTAGCAAGAACTGAATGGCCGGGATATACGCAGGGGAAAGAGTAGCGACAATAACAGCCACAACAACTGCAGTAGAAAAAAATAACAGTAATGGGTAATGATGATAATAATAATAATAATAATAATAATAATAGGCACAAAAATTACCCGCAGACAAACAGTAACAACAAAAACCAGTAATCTCACCTGATGCCAATTACACATAAAGAAGTAACTGTGCTTCATGTTAAATACCTCATTCTGTGTAAATATCCCATTCTGTTTAAATACCCCGTTCCGTTTAAATACCATGTTCTGTTTAAATACCCCGTTCTGTTTAAATACACCTTTTTAAACACCCTGTTCTGTTTTAATATCCCGTTCTGTTTCAATACCCCGTTCTGTTTAAACACCCTGTTCTGTTTAAATACCCCGTTCTTAAAAAAAAAAAAAAAAAACCCGTTCTGTTAAAATACTCCATTCTGTTTAAATACCCCGTCCTGTTTAAATACCCTGTTCTGTTTAAACACCCTGTTCTATATAAATACTCTGTTCTATTTAAATACCCCGTCCTGTTTAAATACCCCGTTCTGTTTTGTTCTAGAGATTCTAATAAGCCACAGAATTATTAAGTGAAATAATGCAAATGTTTAGGAAAATGATGAAAATGGTAATAGAAAGCACTGAATTATGAGAGTGGAAAAGTCATATTGATAAAATGATAACTGCCAGTGGAATCTGTTAGAAGTTGAGAAATATCCATCCACCGTACAACGGGTACTAGTGATGATGATGGTGATAAGAAGGAAGACACACACACACACACACACACACACACACACACACACACACACACACACACACACACACACACACACACACACACACACACACACACACACACACACACACACACACACACACACACACACACACACACACACACACACACACACACACACACAGAACTAGATCAAAAGCGCTCCGTGAATATCGTGACGCCTTGCTGGAGTCTTGACCTTTATCCATGACCTGGACCTTTGACTGAACTAAAACTGCTCCTAGATGTTTGACCGTGACCTGTGTCCATGACCTTTGATAATTTGCACCAGATCGAATCACTTCTTTCTAGTCTCACACACTAAATTATGCGCCAGTTTTGATCCGGGTTAGATTACATATTCATTAGGTATTTTATTAACACAGATATTTAAATAGAATAGAGAGGTTAAAAATATTCAGGTATTAATATTATGATGTAGGGATGAATATTAACGTGTAGTGCAGAAACAAGAGATGTAAAAAAAATAATAATAATAATAATTTAGAGAGTATATAGGATGGGAGGTGATTCAGACGGTCATTTCTCGTTACTAAATTCCATGCTGTACTTGCAAAACGTATGTAGCTGGTGGAATGTAGTAGTGGGTAAGGAACTCTGGATCTTGTTCTCTCCCAAATGCTGTTCTATTTCTCTGGTTTTTACATCTCTTGTTTCTGCATTTTGTTTTCCAGTCCTACATCTTAACAATAATTGGAGACTATTTTTTTTTCTAGTTTATGATCTTTTCGTGGAAGGTAGCCAGCAATTAGGTCACACATTATATACTGCTAGCACATAAATGCGTGGGTGGAGAGTGAGAGACTGACGAGGAGAGTGTATGTGAGTGAGGTGGAGGGAGGGAGAGGGTGAGGGAGGGGGAGGCCAAGGATGAGATGGAGGGATGGAGTGGAGCAGTGCTGCCAGATGCTTTGGTTCAAATTTCCCCAGATCTGAGGGGCAAAATTCCCCAAATTGAAAAGAAATTCTCCATTTTTTAAACTTCCATTTGTAATTAATATGTTAATGTTACGAGTTATATCTGTAGTAAATGTTTTTATACATGAATGATATATTGTGGGAAAAGAGAAGCATGCATTGCATGCTACTGTACTAGTATATAAAATCCTCATTCATCGCACATTCTATTCATAATATTGTATGCAGAACATATAACCTTTGTTCCAGTTGTGAGCATCAACTCACACTGACCAATTTATACTCGTACAGTAATGTAGGGTGGGGGAGGGAGGATTACGGGGACTAGAATAATCAACAAATATATATATATATATATATATATATATATATATATATATATATATATATATATATCACATGAGTTGGTTTGTCTTTGGTTTATTTAATACTAGCCGAAAAGGGCGGACCTTTTCAGTTAGCTCCTGCGGAGGGCTGATTGGGCCTTCGGCCAATATACCTAATATAACTTTTCAACATATAATTAATCCTAATAAATTATATACCAAAACACTCCCTGGATCATGCTGATTCAGACTGTGTATCATATGTGGGGGTAGACCCTGAAGGAGCCTAGTTTATAGGTAACAAACATACAATAACTCGCCTTTATTATTATAGATGACCTTAATGTCTTAAGAAGTAAAATAATTTGTCACAAAAAATCGTAACGCCTTGTGGCAACTAAAATCCTTTTCATCGTACTACTTAGTTATACCATTTTCTTATAATATAAACCTATATATTTTAACTTTAT